>NC_083466.1:19124014-19211514 GCF_030014155.1 Tachysurus vachellii | reverse complement strand
TTACATAAGCAGCAGCTGAAAAAGACCTTTCACAAAATAAAAAAAAAACAAAAGAATATAATACTCAAATTGAATATTGTTTTATTTCCATCTACTGTCAGCTTGTCAGTAACATGTTTTAAACATGTTACACATTTTATTAAAGAGTCACACATAGCTCATGTGTGACTCTTTTTAGCTCATGCCACAGTAATGCCCGAATCATCACCTGACCACATTACCCATCAGCCCCTGTCTGTCACATGACCCTGCATGTCCCGTCTCACCGAGCACTCACACCTGCTCTGTTTCCCCTAATCCACATCCCTATTTTACTTCTGCTTTCTCTTACACCATTGTCATGCTCCTGTTGATGATGCCTTATGTTTGTTATATACAGTAGATATAGATATGTATATATGTGTGTCTGAGTATTTCAGCTTCAGGCTTAACAGCTTTGCCTGTTCTCACCTTAAATTAAATAAAACCTTCAATAAGATTCCTATTAGGATCTGCGAGAGTGAGCAGTTAATCATTTCCACAGAGATTTAGCTTTCCTTATTTAGTTGCTCTTCTCTATAATTAGTTTGGTCTTTGGCAATAATAGTGATTAAGCTGTAAAACATTACTCAGGTGTTTAAAAAGCATTTGTCTGGCAGACAATAATAAATACATTTTTAATAAATTTAAAAAATAATGATGATTGGAATCTCTCAATGTAAATCATTTCCGACGACCATATACACTAGATAGTTTCGCACTATTCACTGTACAACTTTATTACAAAAAAGTAATAAAAATCAATATTTTTTTCTCTCACAGCTGGTTCATGGCATTAAGTGTCAGATTTGCGTAAGATTGAGAACCTTATGATGGACCATAGGTCAGGATGGAGAATGAAGGAGTCCTGGACGAACACCTGCATGTTTCTGCATCTCTGACCCAGAAACAGCATGAGAGGTGTGTGTGTGTGTGTGTGTGTATATGTGTGTGTGTCCTCTGCCTTTCACCTTGACTAGCGGAACCTACAGGGAGTTTGGGGATTTTCCAAAGAGAACAAGCGTGCAGCTTCTCCCCTCCCTCCTTTTCTTGCTCACTTTCCCCCTGCGTCTCTCCCTCTCTATCTTTCCTGTGATCTGTACCTTAAATTTTGCTTCTGTTTACCTCCCACCGAAGACTTCACAGTTTTCTGCTCTCAATTCTGCAAAGGTCTGGAGAAAAAAAAAAGTAGTTTGGAGCAAGAGCATCGTGTGTGTAGATAAAGATGAGAGTGCTGGAGTGCTGACCTAGCAAACAGAAAGAGGAATGTATGATTTTGAAAATAGAAGGTCACAACAGTGTGTGTGTGTGTGTGTGTGCGTGTGTGTGTGTGTGTGTGGGGGGGTGTGTGCGTTGTGGGGTGTTCCTATATATACTGGTCTTTGAGGTCACTTGCAAACATTGAATATCAGCAGCAACACACAATTACTTTATCTGTGTGTTTGTGTTTGTGTGTGTGTGTGTGTGTGTGTGTGTGTGTGAGACCCTGAAAACTCCCTTCTACATGCCACACAAATGTCACGTAATAAAAAGAGACACTTGCCTAATGCTGTGAAAGTCGGGCATGTGTTCTTTTCCAAAGCTGCAACACACACACACACACACACACACACACACACAAAACCACCAGAGTCATTGTGATTACTGATGTCCTGTGAGCTGAGAAGTCTCCTGCTCGACTTGTGTCACAGCTGCACAGAGCCGATACACACAGTGGTGTTTGAATACATATTACAGCTCTTAAGCTGCTAACTGGGACTAAACTCCAGAACAATAAATCACTCACACTGTAAATACTGAATCATCGTAATGAAATGTGCAGCAATGGATTCATGGCTAGCTACTTGTATATGTGTGTACATGTATGCGAGTGTGTTTGTGTGTGTACGTGCATGAGCTGCGAGGTGACTGATGCTGTACCCAAGTTGCAGCACCTTTGCAATGCCAATGCAGCATCCTTAGGAACAGCCCCCTTCAACCCACCCCCAGTCTTCATCCCTCACACTAGCTGGTCACATGACCTGAGGTGATCCCTATCTTGCACCTGCACCCCTGCAACTAAATGAAAGAGAAGAAAGAGCAGACAAGAGTGTAAGAGAGAGAGAGAGAGAGAGAGAGAGAGAGAGAGAGAGAGAGAGAGAGAGGAACAGATAATAATGCTCCCAATTACTGTATTCAGAGATGCTGCTTGGCTGATGTACTGTACTGAATAAGAACTGCTATAAATGTGATAAATAAGTCTTTTCCATTTGGGTTAAAAAATGCAAGTCGTACATTTTCCTGCTAGTGACTGATGTAACCACAGAAGCTGAGCGAGGTTCGTATTCATGGTAAACCACATTCTCCTGCGTAATATACAAGCCATGTTTTCCAGCACATTGTCGCTGAGGACTCTGCAAAGATTTAAGTGTTGTCTGTGGTCTGTGTTCATTCCTCTTCATTAAGCACCATGTCCTGCTTAGAGTCACAGTGGAGCAGCAGACTAGTCTAGAAAACTGGCTATGAGGAGGAGACATATAATGAGGAGGACACCAACTTACTATAGAGCACCACACACACACACACACACACGCACACACACACGCAAACACAAACAACACACCAACACACACACACCCACACGCTTAAACACACGCACACACACGTGCAAACACACACACACGCACAGCAAAAAACACACACATGCACACACACACACGCACAAACACACAAAGCACCCCGACACACACACACGCTTAAACACACGCACGCACACGTGCAAACACACACAAATGCACAGCAAAAAACACATGCACACACACAGACACAAACACACAAAGCACACCGACACACACACACGCTTAAACACACGCACACACACGTGCAAACACACACACACAGCAAAAAAAACACAATCACACAAAGCACACCGACACACACACACGCGCTTAAACACACACACACACACGTGCAAACACACACACACAGCAACACACACACACACGCATGCGCACACACACACACATGTACATGCACACACACGCAAACACACACAGACACACACATGTGCAAACACACACACAAGAAAACACACACACACACAAGAAAACACACACACATATATGCGCAAACACACACCCCTAAAGATAATTCAGCAAAGACAGTCCAATTACCGTTGTGTTATTTGGGAAGTTGGAGAAAACCATAGAACGAAAGAAAGGTTACACACAATAAGTCTGCAGCGCTTTTCTACACTGCTTTAACACTCATCATAAATATTTATGCCATAAAAAAAGAGTCACCCAGGCTGCAAGTTTGGGGGGATGGAAGTTGATCATTGATACACTAAAACCTATTTCAGACTAGTTCAGGGTCTGTTCTCCTCGTGTTCTGTAAACATTTATTAAACACACACTGTGAACATATGAGTCAGCACCAACTCTGAAACATAATGTCTAGAATTGTAGAAAAACAACAGTTAGACAACTGTCAGAACTGCACCATTCCTAAATTACCCAAATCTCGAGTAGCAGCGTACACAGTTATCCTCTATGGCACTAAAAATGAGTTCATGAACTCCAGATAAACGCTTCATTTTTTTCTTCAGCTAAGCACTTCCTAATTCCCCCACAGAACATTCAGAGAAACTCAGCTGTGTAAGGTAAAAACATGAGAGTAATCTCAGTAATCTTCTCTGGATAAAAAAATTGCTTTACAAAACTTTTAAAAAAAGATTTATCATTCATATCATTAGATGTATGATAAACTCTAAAGCTCTAAAGCTGGACATACACTACAATTTCTTAAACGTATTCTAGACATGTTTGTTTGGTGTCGCAACTTTGTTTGGTGTCGCAAGCTTAAATCTGTCAATTGCATTAGCATTAATGGGCTATTCATTCATCTTCTACCGCTTATCCGAACTACCTCGGGTCACGGGGAGCCTGTGCCTATCTCAGGCTTCATCGGGCATCAAGGCAGGATACACCCTGGATGGAGTGCCAACCCATCGCAGGGCACACACACACACTCATTCACTCACGCAATCACACACGAGGGACAATTTTTCCTAATGGGCTATTTATTTGCTAAATAAACTGGTTTCTTTATACATATAAATAAAAGCATAATGATTTGCCAATAAATACTTAGAATTTTGAATGAATCAACATTCTCTCTTATAATTCATTTATTCAAATCTAATTGTAAAGGTTAGGTTTATTTAGGTTTATTGTCATGAAGATTGGGGGGGCACGGTGGCTTAGTGGTTAGCACGTTCGCCTCACACCTCCAGGGTTGGGGGTTCGATTCCCGCCTCCACCTTGTGTGTGTGGAGTTTGCATGTTCTCCCCGTGCCTCGGGGGTTTCCTCCGAGTACTCCGGTTTCCTCCCCCGGTCCAAAGACATGCATGGTAGGTTGATTGGCATCTCTGGAAAATTGTCCGTAGTGTGTGATTGTGTGAGTGAATGAGAGTGTGTGTGTGCCCTGCGATGGGTTGGCACTCCGTCCAGGGTGTATCCTGCCTTGATGCCCGATGACGCCTGAGAAAGCAAAGGCTCCCCGTGACCCGAGGTAGTTCGGATAAGCGGTAGAAAATGAGTGAGAGTGTCATGAAGATTTCGGATCTTCAATGAGATGAGGCTAACCTCATGAGGATCCTGAGGCATCTAGAGATGAACCAGCTCCAGTTGGATTCCACTTCATGAGAATCTTGAACATTCTAAGAGAAGAAAGTCAACTCCATGTGGTCTTTGAGGACAACAACCTCCTCATCAATACACAATTGTCAGACTGTATATTTATAAATCACACCCTCTACAGTCACCCAAATGAGGATGAGGTTTGCTTTTGAGTCTGGTTCTTCTCAAGGTTTCTTCCTCTTCCGTCTAAAGGAGTCTCCTCAGTCACCTCAGGCTTATTCATTGGGGATAAATACAAACTAATTTAAATATAAGTCTAATATTAATCTTGGATATTGGTATGATATTAATCTTTGTATAATATTAAACATTTTTGTATTATGTTCTGTAAAGCACTATAAATTGAATTGACTTATTAGTTGTCTCGTTTGTCTCACACCTCTAGGTTTGGGGGTTCGATTCCCACCTCCGCCTCATTTCATGTTCTCCCTGTGCCTCTGGAGATTCCTCCACACACTCCAGTTAAGTCCCACAGACAAAACACATGATTTGTACAGTAAGCATCTCTATATTGTCCATAGTGTGTGTGATGGAGCCCTGTGATAGGATGTCAAGCACACATATTGTTGGCTGAGCATCTGATGGATTGTGCCACACAAAATTAGAAACACTTCAGGAGTTTCAAAGTCATCATCAGATTGGTTGGATCCTACAGGATTTCTGAGATTTGTGTCGGGTTTTTTAACATTTCGCTTGGAAACAAGACCTTCTCATGGAAAAAGGAAGCTGTTGTGTTTACACTGAATTTTCCAAATGATATAAAATTCACTCATTCATTTGCACGACTTTCTTAAATGATCTATGGTTTCATGATCTAATGATCTGGTCTGTTTTTATAGGAACATTGACATTACATTTTCATACAACTAAACATTATGCTAAACAAACCTAACTGTGACTGGTTGCTTTACATGTCAGTCAGATGCTCTCTTGTGTGATCTATGTCCAATAAAAGCTGCTGGTGATGTGAGACCAGTGTGTGTGTCCCTCACCTTGTGTCCCAAGCACCCTGGGATAGGATCATAGTTCCCCATAAACCTGTGTAGTTTAAGCAGCTCAAAAATGTATAGATTGAAAATTGTATTTTGATTGAATTCCAATATTGAAAGTCAGCGCTCATGAGGGTCATTTTCCAAATAGGAAAAGTTCTCACCTTTCCATAAACATTATGATTTAATCTTTATATTATTCTTTATAATAACCTTTGTTCTATGTTTATGTTCTGTAAAGCTGCTTTGAGACAATGTCAATTGTAAAAAGTGCTATACAAATAAACTTGAATTGAATTATGATCAGCTGTGTTTTTTGTTCCTGTATAATTGCTCATGTTGTCAACTCAATCATGCAGATGGCATAATAAATTTGCACTTTTACTCTTTGCTTCCTGGGTTCTAGTTTTTGATCTTTGCTTTGTTATTTCAATTTAGCGTTCAGATTCTTTTGTCTTTGTAATTGGTTGTCATGCTTGACATTTTGGAGATCTGGGTTTTGGCGTTATGTAGTGGATGTCCTTATCCGACATTCCCCGGTCTTACTCTCTGGTCTTGTTTCATCACATACACAGAAACAATGCAATCTTGTCATGCTGCACCAGTCACACTTTGATTAGCTGTGTTGTTTTTTTTTTGTAACGCTTGTAACAAGTGAGTGTTTGTGTGTGTGTTACAGTAGATAATCCATAAAAACATTAAGATAATAATAATCAGAAATCTGTAGTGGCTTTGGACTGAAGTGACTTTCATAATGATCTTTATTATACTTGATATTACATTTTTATATCATCTGAGCTTCAGCTTTTAGAAAATCATACAATAATTGCCAGTTAAAATGATTTGAAATCACAGGCTCATGTAAACAAATCTTTTGCTATTTCTTTCATTCATAAAAAACTCAAATTTTTTGATAATATCATGATGATTACATTATTATACATTTTCTGTACACTCACTTAACAGAACTCTGTTTCTTTTTTTGGTCTCTATTAAACTATTTATGTACTTTTAAAACGATTTTATTTATTTTTCATCCATGTTTTACTTTATTTTAAAATTTTGGTAGACTTGAGGAATTGAGGCAAGTCCATATCTTAATATTGCAGAGGTTTCCTCCAGAAATCACCCTTCTTTCACTTGCTTACCTTGCTCTGCCCTGAGTAAAGCCAGTTTAGTTAAACACAATGTGGCCCAGATCTGTCAGGCACTTCCTGAGCACACAGGCACCTGTTTGTCTGTGTGTGCTGTGATGCCGAGAGCTGCACCGCCACCTTTCAGCAACATTTTCCCGCTCCTCGCGCTAATACAGCCTACACCCTACAGACATTGCCACTTCAGCATCCCTCGTGTTGTGGATATAGCTGATAGTCACATACTGTAGAGCCGTTGGCCAATCAGAGCGGTGCTGCAACTTCTTCACCTTTACAGAGAAGAAGAGAGAGCAGCACCCCAGCAGATGTAATAGACGAGTAATGCGAACTCTAACGTGTGTTACTTGCTCTCCTCTATTTCAGAGCACCCACTGGACACCAAGGACGACACGCCCTAAACCTGCCATGAGCCGCCAGTCTCCTGGGTTCTGCCTTACCCCTGAACTGCCTCCGAACGTGCATGCAGCTAAACCCACCATGTCTCACACTGTAAAACCTTCTCTTAGCAAAAACTATTTTCCTTTTTCCCCACACTAAAATCTCAATCGAAACTAAAATTGCACTGAAGTCCAAGATTCCTGACCTCTAGCGTGTTTGTGTTCATGCCTCTCGCAGACAGAGTCAGTTGCAATTGAATATAATCAGCAATGAGTGTGTGCTTTGAGTTATGTGTATGTATTGGTCTAGAGCTGGGTGTTCAAAGGTGTAAACTGGCCATGGTTGGTCTTCAAACTGGGAACATTTGATCTGGTGCGAATCTGAGTGTGACTGCTCCTGGCTCCACTGCAGCCTTCATCTTACATCATCACAAACATGCATAGAGAACATCTCTACGCGTCTTACTATGTTATTATTAGTGCTACTATGCACAGTAAGATATCTTGTAAGATATGCACAGTAAGATATCTATCTTATCGTTCTCCTCAGATTCCACTTCCACTCATGCTAAATGTGTGTTTTGGAAATTAATGATGTCATCATCATTGAGTTAAAACACATTTGCAGATTACTTCCTGAACTAGTGCAGACCCGAGTATGAGCTGCGTGTACAGTCACAGCGATCGCGTTACAGAGCCAGTTCAGCTGAACTCACACCTCTGCCTTCTGCTTGTCACATGACAGCTTTCACATTACCAACTTTTCAGTTTCAGACTAAACCACCAGTGCAAATGCCTCATTAGTATGTATGATAATTAACCCAACATGTTGCAATTTTTCCTCTCACCTGACTGTGGCAGCAGACTGTGTGAACACAGTTAGCTAAATTGTAAGAGATTTTTGTCAACCTGCAAAAATCATTTACTGAATATTTATGGCTACCACCAAAAAAGAGCAAAGTTAACAGTAAGGACTGGTGACTTCCAAAGAGCTGAAAACAAGAATGAATTTTAATCGAGAGCCGTAGCTGATGCATATGGCTTGTACGTCAACAGACTGACAGTAATTAAGGAATAAATAACTTGAGATTTACAAAACAAATCATGCACATGGCAAAAAATATTCAGAATATCAGTGGGAAGAAGCAGAAGGACTTTTTTTTTCAAAGATTACTAGAGGAAAGCGTTCCCAGAATAGTGGAGGATATGTTTAACAAGTATATGTTTGTGATGATCAGATGTCCTCAAGCTTTTGGACATGTTAAGTGTGTGTGTGTGTGTGTGTGTGTGTGTGTGTGTATGTGTGTGTGTGTGTGTGTGTGTTTGCTTGTTTTTCTTTTTTTTTTTTGATGTTATCATATTATTACATTTACGGTTTTTGGCCCTCAGGGATTTTGATGTGAAAAAGTTTGGACACTCCTGGTCTAGAGCTTCTGTCTCACCTTCCCTTCTTATTTTTTTTCCTGAGAGTTTGTAGTCTATGAGGAGTTCTACTCAGAGCAAAGTTAATAAAATGGGTCAGGTTACAGGGACTGGGACTATTTTTATCAAAAGCAATTTCCAACAGCCTCATACAGGTAACACCAGCCTGCAAGCACACGCCAGTGACACACGGCTTCATCATTATTCAGATCTATATCTATACTGAACATACAGATGTTCATACACAGCATGTACAGTATATAGACTGCTGAGAGCATCACGGTTGTTATGTGACTGGAGTGATGCTGCTGGTGTGGTTTGGTGCCTGGAGGTAAATATCACTGCAGACATTACTATAGAATTCTATTCTGTTATAAACCATTTCTCTACTGATGGGTGTGGTCTTTTCCAGAATGACTCCGCCCCCTTCCACAGCACACACAGACTCAGTGAATGGTTTAAAAAGTAGAAAACAGATATAAATCACATGTTATGGAAACACTTTAAAAAAATGAACACCTAGGCAAGAACTTGGAGGGTAGATAACACTTAAACATTAACTGAGTGAAAATCTATAGGAAGAAGTTTATAATCCCTCTGAAACAGATCCAGTGATGCGTCCAGTTGATCTCAAGGTGCATTGAAAGCGTACAGCAGACTAACACCTTATTATGCCACTTTATGTTGTTGCTTTTAATTTATTACCTGTGAGCAGGTCGTTTGTGCCACCCTAGCTCTTCTTCAAAGAACTTGTGCAAATGCATTAGCCCCTGTAATTATAATTTATAACTTCATTAGAATTTGGCCATTTAATAGCATTAGGTTCATCTCATGTCATTTTCTTCACTTTCTTGCTGTACAAAGCAATGTAAGGAAATAAAGAAAGAAAGTTGCAGAGTATGCGTAAGTATAAAAGTGAAAAAGTGACAAGTTTCTTTGGCAGAGGGACAAAATGACCACCAGTGTCATTAAAACACCAGCTGAGTGAATATATTTAGGCAGAACGGTGGTCTTCCCTCCAGGACCTTTACAGGGAGATGTAAAACTGTTGCCAAGGCATTTCAAAGCTGTTCTGATGGCATGTGGTGGGAGAGAAGGTGTGTGTGTGTGTGTGTGTGTGTGTGTGTGTGTGTGTGTGTGTGTGTGTGTGTGTGTGTGTGTGTGTGTGTGTGTGTGTGTTTTTGGAGTCTGCAGTGACAGCATGTCCACCACAAAAAAAAAAACATGAATTAAAGATGAGCTTTAAAGTAAATACAATCAAGAAGAAATACACACACACACACACACACACACACACACACACACACACACACACACACACAGAGTCCTGACATTGCACAAGATAATGTAATTAATTACTATATACCCAGAAAAAAAGACGAGGAAGAGGAGCTATAAAGAGACTACTTTCGTCTATATTCTCTCGGCGGACGTAAGACGACCCATTTTTCAGTACGGGAAAGGACCACAGCAGCTAGCAGAAAAGAAAAAAAAATGAGAAAACCCCCACAATGAAAGTGACTGTCCTCCTTTCTCCATCTGTGAGGAAATAAGTTCACCTTGTTTTAAATGCACTCCAGTCCCCACTTTCACCCTTCATCTTTTTCTCCCCTACTTCTCTACTCTTTTTTCTGCCATGATGCTAAATGACTGTGCACCAAATCTGAAAGAGTGATTACCACAAAACAATAAACAAGCTCAGAAAAAAGAAAAGAGCTCATCTGCTGCTCCAGAAGAGAACAGAGCACTGGGAACAAACAACGGCAATTTTGAGATCATCTGCCAGACGAGAAATTGTGAAACACACACACACACACACACACACACACACACACGCACACACACACACGCACACACACACACACACACGCACGCACACACACACACACACACACACACACACTCACACACACACACACACACACACACACACACACACACACACACACACACACACACACACACACACACACACACACACACACTCACACACACACACACACTCACACACACACACACACACACACACACACACACACACACACACACACGCAGAATACTATCAAATTGTGCCACCTTGCTATCATTAATAAAAAGCTTTCCAGAACTTTAGATTAGTTATGAACATAGTCTTGAGTTTCACACTGAGGACAGGCAGGTGTGTGTCTGATTCCTTTGTGTGCCTCAAAACCTCTGATAAGGCAGTCAAAAGTTTTTTTTCAAGAACACAAACTTTCTTAAGGCTTTATTGCAGTTTAACGAGTGTTATTGTCACAGACCAAACAACATGATGCAGAATAGCAATTAAACCTGAATCTTTGTGGAAGTTATTAACTGTCTCTTTCAGATGCTAATGGGACTCTAATGAGAGCTTTATTAAAGGCAGACACACTTGAGGAGTAAGGCAGTTAGGCCTGTAATTAACATACTTACAGACTGTGATAGTGTTACCTGTAAAACATAAATATATAGTGAGTTGCAGGGGATAGATAGAGAGATAAAGAGTTGGCCAATCTCTTTTCAAATGACATTAGATACATGTTTCATCTATTTAGAAAAAGAAGAAGAAGAAGAAGAGGCAATTGTTTGTCACATATACTTTACAGCACCATAAAATTCTTTTCTTTACATATCTCAGCTTGTTAGGACGTTAGAGTCACAGGGTAAGCCATGATACAACATACCTGAAGCAGAGAGGGTTAAAGTCCTTAATCAGGAGCCCACTAGTGGACGGAAAGTAATGGTTGTGTCAGGCTCATATTTAGTTAAAGGTCTTAAGATTGACTTTAGCATTTTAGGCACGTGCTTATACACGATGGCCCCTCATGTGCGCTTCGATAAATTTTTGTGGATATCACTGTGTTGGGTTACAATTACTTTTTCTTATGGGGGGCTGTTTTCTTATGGGGGGCTGTTATCGACAACAATGTTCATCCACATTTTGACATTCCTTATCTCCATAATCATCATCGTCATCATCATCATCATCAATCTCATCATCATCATCATCATCATCAGGCTAAGTTTGTTCCATCTACAACATACTTGCATTCATCAACCTGGGCCAAAGACCTAAAACTCATTGACATTTATTCATTTATTCTTTTCTTTGTGGTTGTTTATTGTTATTCTTATCTTCAATTTATTTCTTTTGTTGTCTTTTTTTTGGTGCAGTTGTAAATATTCATTCATCTATGTGAGATAAACTGTATCCATATAAAGTATATATATATATATCCTTGTTGTGCTTAAGCAGTGTATGAGTATTGTCTATTATTTATACCAAATATACCAGATATATGGCTCAAGATTAAATGGGGTAGTGGTTATAATACAAATGACCTTTTACACACATTTAGCCTTTTTAGACTCTCAGTACGTTCAGTTTATAATGAATAAAAGCTCAACGTACCATCCAATAAGCGTTAATTCATCGTTCTCACTTAGATGAATTGAATGGAGTGTGTAAGTTTTAGCCTGTGCAGGATCTCCACAGACGGCACGTATCGTCTCTGTATCGTACCGCAGCTCTAAATGTAGCTCATACAGCCGATTATTTCTCTTTTGATGTGTATATGGATTTAACCCACTCCTGTCTTCGGTGACCGAAAAAAGCACACAATGGAATATGTTTCAAGTTGTCTTTATGCTCTCAGATCTTTCTTTCTTTCTGCTATCGTCTTCCATTCTTACTTCAATCCTCTTTGCGACACAAATTCCCGTTCAGTGTATTTTCTTTTTGTTTTTTCTTTGTACCAAAACTGTTCACCAGCCTCTAGACATATTTTGACATTCTCTGATACTCTTACTGGCCATGTTATAATAAACACGGGGGTTTCTCACGCAGATACTTGGGGGTATTGACGAACACCAAAGTACATTTCAATCCTTAAAAAAAATCACTCAGCTCACAGACAATTTATCTCACAGAGATTCATTGTGACTTGGTTTGTCTTTGATCCTCTAATATCTTTCATATCTATTTGTAATATCTATCATACCTGACATACCTGTTTAAATATATAATATATACGAGAGCCAGAACGTGTCTACCTCATATTTGACTGAAAGACCGTATAACAATATATGATGTTACTGATATAAACTAAAATTTTCCCTGAAGGTACAGTCATAGATTTGTACGTTTGTGTAAATTGTCCCCCTCGATCATATCTGGTTAAGACATCTTTGTATTAGAGCTCGTTGTTGGCTTTAGGCTGCTAAATTCTATTAGTTCTACAAAAAATATTTTGTTTAAATAATTCATATTATTATACTGTTATATACAAATATACAGTTCTGTCACATCTTTTTCTACTTGTACATACAGGTTTAATGTAAAATTACTGTTATAAAGAACAATATATCTGCACTTTCTTTGGCCTTGATTGCATGTTGTGTCACTAAAAAATTCTTAATGAGGAAAAAAAAAACCTACAATAAAAAGTGAGTGAATTTAATTTGGTCTTACAATGCTTGATTTAACTATTATTGTGGCCCACAAATTAAATTATTTTTGCACTAAGGTGATGATTTTACATGAACGTCATTATCTGAAAATTCCCATAGGTACATTTGAGAAATTAACCACTTAAACCCCCTGTTTTCTGCTTTGGAGCTTTGGATCTGACTTGAGTGAGTCCAGTAGAAAAGCTGTGCAGCTGAGTGTAGAGCTGCTGGACGTTCAGGCATTAACTAAAGACACACACTCAGTCCACTCATTACATTATGCAATATCTTGCCCATGTCTACAGCAGAACTGGAAAACTGACTTTACTTTAAATATCTGGAAACCAGTTTTCATTTGTACCATTTTAGTGTTTTTTAGTGTTCGGATTAACTAAGATTTGTACAATGAACTAGCAACATATCTTTGTCAAATGCATAAAGAAAGACCTAGACACAGTGCAAAAAATGATAGGTAACTCATACATAATACAAAAAGTAGCTAAACTACACAAGTGATATAATAAAAAACTGTAAATAATGTGTGCAGTCACAAAGCAACATAACAGGAGATTATGTCAATTCATGCCTGTTCATGGTGATAGAAAACTAGTGATATACTTAATTAATGTAAACTGTCTGATATCAGCGCTATCCATCAGTCAGAGTCCTGTGTAAATAGTAGTGATAATGATCATAAAAGACAGAATGGGTTGCGAAAAAAATAAAAATAAAGCTAATGTTTATTATAAATCTTAGAAATAAGTTTGTAGTAAGTTCAAGTCATGAGCATATTGTGTCCCGTAAACCTAAATCTGGACACATTCAGCACGTAATAAAGGCTGAAACACAGCAATGTTCATGTGAAAACTCTTATGTGAAACAACAGGGCAGGAACACATTATTCCTGAAAGCTCATAGCTGAAATGAAAAGACATGTTCAGTACTTACAGAAGTGTAGAGGTAGCCCTCACTGTTCATGGCAACGTAGAGGCCCGTCTTCGTGCTCTGGATAGCGACTATCCTCAGACCCACAGGAATCAAGTTGAACAGCACTGGTACAGAGAGAGAGAGAGAGAGAGAGAGAGAGAGAGAGAGAGAGAGAGAGAGATGTGATGCATCATATATAGAAGTACTACAATCCTAGACAACTTTTTTTAGTCACATTTGAAAGCACAGTGGAGACACTTGAGCGCACTTAAAAAAAAAACTGCAATATGTCCAGATGATGAGTCAGTTTCAACACACCTCAGATGATCCCAGAAACATGAAGTAATGCTACCGTAACTTATTTCTTCTCTTTAACTTACAAACTCCAGGTGAAAGTTGGACTCCATGACAAGTTTTAAAAATTCTACTCAAGCGTTCTAAAAAGAAATAAAGTCATTTTTTTAAATTTTTTTCAAATTACTGAAAGATTGATCGTATTCATGTAAATCCAGTACGTTTTGCTATGTTCCATAGTAATATTTAGTTCGATTCATTTCTACTTTCACTAAAATGTGATAAGACCTTTTGTTATATTAGTACAGAATTGTACGATACAGTTATTTACAGTGTAACAGAGTAATGGTTATTAACTATTTGTGGTTTTATATTCATGATGTCATGCATCCGTTTATTCCATTTTTTCTGCTCCTCATGATGGCGGTCATTACTCATCATAAAATGAAACTTCATACGTCCCATCACTCACACACTGATCTTCATTAATCCCTTTATCCTGGACAGGGTCAAGATGTACAGAAACAGGTGAACTGGCAACACCTAGCCCCCAAACACCTTAACCGACAAAACACACACAAGACCACTTCAAGCAGTCGGTAATGAGGAAAAGAAATGAAATGTACATTTAATGATCTGCCAACATTTCTTAATAACGATGGCTCTAATTATTTCTATTGAGGCACATTCTGTAGTGCAGTAAGAGGTGGTTAGGGATGTAGGCTTTGTGGAGCAGTCTGGAGGCTTTGTGGAGTGAATGTGAGTGAAATATAGCTGACAGCTCCATGATCTCACTCATTGTCTGGAAGTGTCCTGAGGTGCACATGGTCTGGCCATTTACAGAGAAGTGTGTGAAAGGAAAATGCAGTGGAATGCTTGTTTTATCTCCATCGTCACATCATCAATGTCCTGGGTGGTCTGTACTGTCCTCACTGTCTTGATGATAGATAAGTCAGTCTCTCTCTCTCTCTCTCTCTCTCTCTCTCTCTCTCTCTCTCTCTCTCTCTCTCTCTCTCTCTCTCTCTCTCAGCTCCTCATTCTCAAGTTGATACTTTCCACACGTGGCAGCTTTTAGATTAATTAAAGTCTTTTGAAAGATTGAGTGTTAGTGTGAGTGTGTGTGTATGATGGGATGGGTACTTGGCAAAAAATCTGAACAGCTAATAAAGAGAAACATTGTGCGAGTGTGTGAGCCTGAGATACAAAAGCAGAGATAATACAGTATGTAGGATATGCGCTCGATGAAAATGGGACAACTTGCGACGGTTGTTAAAAAGCCGGAAAGATGACTCCTTACTAGATGACTGCAGGGGGAACAGCAGCCAGTGAGTCATCTCTCACAACGTTCAGTGTCAGATCAGAGCTGCAGCGTGGCTACAAGCATCACTCGGGAAGTCGTTTAGCTATCCGGCATTATGTAGACTGATGTCCTGAACTGCCCTGAAAAATGGAGTGATGTACACAGTCAGGGTCCTAGGATTTTGTGTGTGTATGTGTGTGTGTGTGTGTGTGTGTGTGAGTGTGTGTACAAATATACCCCAGAGACAAGTGGTGTCCTACTCTCTGTCTTTGCTCATTAACAATTACAGAAGCTCAATGCCGAGTGACAACCTTCAGGCCCCTCCAGGGGCATTCAGCAGTGTTCATCATGCTGGAAAAAGAGAGCGGGTTCATGTCAGGTAACGTCTTGGCCAGTCATTTCCCTGTCTCTGCTCTCTTACATTATATTACTGTATTCATGGATGATCACATTTCCTTTAGCTGAATTTTTTTCTCACCCACTGAAACTTGCATCACATCTCATTTGCAGTGGAAGGGAAGGGTGAAATCTTGACTTGAGGCTTTAGCATGTTTCTGTCTTTCACAATATGCATCAAAACAAAATTAGACAGGAGCATAAATTTGGGCACCCTTGCCATTTTGTTGATTTGAATACCTGTAACTACTGTACTTAGCACTGATTAATTGGAACACACAATTGGTTTGGTGGCTCATTAAGCCTTGAACTTCATAGACAGGTGCATCTAATCATGAGAAAAGGTATTTAAGGCAAGTGGTTGTTCTTTTTGACTCTCCTCTGATGTGTGTACAGGAGAGTGATGCGAAAGAAGCGTTTTCTGCACACACGCCACAAACTGAGTCGCTTGAGGTATGCAAAGGCACATTTGGACAAGCCAGCTTCATTTTGGTGCTGTGGAGTGATGAAACAAAGATTGAGTTATTTGGTCATAACAATGGACGTTATGCATTGCGGCAAAAGAACACAGCATTCCAAGAAAAACACTTGCTGCCCACAGTAAAATTTGGTGGAGGTTCCATTGTGCTGTGGGGCTGTGTGGCCAGTGCCGGTACAGGGAATATGGTTAAAGTTGAGGGTCGAATGGATTCTACTCAATATCAGCAGATTCTTGAGAATAATGTTGAGGAATCAGTCACAAAGTTGAAGTTACGCTGGGGCTGGATCTGTGGAATGATTTGAAGCGGGCTGTCCATGCTCAGCAACCATCAAACCTAACTGAACTGGAGATGTTTTGTAAGGAGGAATGGTCCAAAATACATTCATCCAGAATCCAGACACTCATTACAGGCTATAGGAAGCATCTAGAGGCTGTTATTTCTGCTAAAGGAGGCTCTACTAAATATTGATGTGATTTTTCTGTTGGGGTGCCCAAATTTATGCACCCGTCTTATTTAATTTTGATGCATATTGCGCATTTTCTGTTAATCCAATAAACCTAATTTCACTGCTGAAATATTACTGTGTCATTCAGTTATTTGATAGATCAAAATGAAATTGCTGATCCAAACACCCAAATATTTATAAATGAAAATCATGGAAATTGTCAGGGGTTCCTAAACTTTTGCATACAACTGTAAATAGTCAGGTGAACCTCTGTTTTTACAGAAGATTACTGATACATGTGTTATTAGCTCCTGATAGCTTTACATTTCAGGAGGATAAACTTTAAAAAATAAACTAATGCTTGCGGCTTTTGTACTTAAACTAGCCCGGATATCTTGCTTGTTATCTTACTAAAAAGTCTATGTTTAAGTTTAGATCATCTTGAAGGTCTTAATTGTTTACTTTCCACTTTTTCTTATTTATTATTTAAAATAAAGTTTCATTTGCTTTCCATAACTTTGGTTTGTAGTGTTGGAAGATAGAGAAGTTGAGAAGTTTATCGTTGTCAGGTACAAAACCTCTAAGTTTGCAAATACAGTACACACATACACACACACACACACACACACACACACACACACACACAGTCCCAACTCTTTTGTCCTCCTACTTCTCTCATTAGGGCTGTTACATAAGCAGCAGTGTGGAGACTGGGATGCCGTGTGCCAGGCACCAGACAGACAGGGCACACTCTGTGATTGAACACCCGTCAGTGAGACACCAGCTGTTCCTCTGCCGTGCCTCGGCTCCTCATCTACCCATCCTTCTAGGGACATTACACACACACACACACACACACACACACACACACACACACACGCACGCACGCACACACACCTGCCTGATTCTGCGTGGTAGATACTGTAAATAAACTTAGTCAGGATTCAAGTTGCTATAACTCATTATCCGATTTGACAGCTCATTATCCAAAACAAATGATCCATTAAAAAAAAAAAAAATAAATTATTCCACACAGCAATCCTTCATAAACCAATCACAAATTAGAACCCACATCCAGTGTAATTTCCATGATATGGTATTTTTTTGGTAAATTTATGGTATACAACAAATATTGTTGTAAAAAAACCACAACACTTGTTTTTCTTTGAGGAGACCAGACAAGAGTCAAAACCTGGATTGTCAAAAAAATGTCTAGAATAGGGAGAAACTTAAGACAGAGCAAAAAAATGAAGCCAGATTACCAACACACAGACACATCCTCTTAAAAGTGTTCATGTGTATCTGCATTTTTCTATAAACAAATTCTGTATGCGCTAAATGATCGATTACATACCAAAAGAAAAGAACAGACTGCAACTACTTAAGTATTCACCACTAACCTGGAACTAAAATAAATTTAATTGGGTTAATTAAAATAAAAAAACGTAACCGTGAACGAAGAATTACAGAATCACATATCATTAGCACCTTTAGCTGAATTTAATAGCCCTGAGGTTATTTCTTTTTCTTTGGCCTGTTTAGCAGAATAACAGCGCTTAATTCTATTTTCAAACCTTTAATTTCAGTTATCCAATACAAGTCCATTTTATTTAGGCTTTTAAGTCAATTGCTTGACTGGATGAGAAGTTTCACACCCCTGTAATGCTGGATGTTTAACAGCCCTGCTCTTAGTAGGGAGTTAGTTTACAGTAAGAGAGCTTATGCTGAAGATAAGCTTATGGCCATCTTCTTGTAGAGAAGCACACGATGGGAAGGTTAGGAAAAGCACGAATACAGGTGCGATCAGTAGCCGTGGGATCAATAAAACAGAGCAGCTGTATTAAAACAAGTCCTTAACTGGCTGAGATGTGCAAACCGCAGTGTGTAATCACTCTGGACAGAGGCCAACAGACACCAAGCTGCAGCCAGCCAGCTCCGGCCTTTCATCTAAATTGAGGCGGGGACAAAAAAAAAGAAAGTCTCTAGTGTCCTTAAGACTTCAATGGTCAACTGTACTTTTTTAAAAGAGTTTTTTTTAACTAATATGTGTATGATGGTGTGTGTGGGGGGGGAGGTGGGGAGGATATGGCTTTAAACTTGGCAGGACTCGGTGGTTTGATTCTTTATTTAGATTGGATGGGCAGCCAAGGCCATGTGGGGAAAGGCGTAGTTTGGAAAAGCAGAGAGACGACAACTGTTTCTGATGAGCATATGTTTCTGATGGGCTTGGGAAGCATAGAGAGACCAGAGAAGACAGAAAGAGATCCTTCATGTGACTGATGGGGCTTTTAAAAACAACACAATATTTATGCTGAGCTTGAAACTAGGCCATTGTCTCCTTTACAGTGCAACCACTGACCATTAAAGCACTGACAAGAAGAACAATCAAACCATAGGATATTTGAAATGCTCTTTCCAGTTTCAGGTCAGCATGCGTGCGTTAATTATTTAGCCATTCTAACTGCTGATTCAGCTTTTTTTCCCCAGCTCATTAGCATAGTCCGCAGTGCAGCGCATAATGAGGCGTCTGATACTGCTGAAGAGAGGGCACACACCTCTGGAGACATTTCATTTTGGCATTCAAGCCTGGCAGACGATCTGAGACAAAAACCATTTTCTCTGTCACAAAGCTAACATTGAGCCTAATTTCTGTCAAATGCCTATAATTCATCGCTCACACGCTTGCTCTCTCAGACACTTTCATATACTGTAAATGCCTGTACAGTTATAATGTTTAAAATATTAGTAGAAGCAGCACATGGTATGCAGTACCATAGTTAAGCGAGCATGCTATGTGTACTTGGCCCACATTTAGTTCTTACCTTTAGCAGCAGCTTTTCAGAGCACTTGGGATGCAGCCGAATATGAAAACATTATTATTATTGTTAATGAATGGATAATGTGTTAATGTGAATACTTATATGAATAGGAGGAAGGCTGAATTTTTTTTTTTTTACAAAATCAGAAATGCTCACAGCACAGCTGGTTAAGACCAGAGGTGCGTACCGTGACTGGGATTCTGTCAGACACAATAAAAAAACATACTCGATTGAGAGGTTTTTACTTTCATGTGGGTGCAATCAAGCAGTCAGTCCTTTGCAGAACAAAAACACAAATGAACATTAAAAATTAGGTGCTGAACGACACATTTACAGCATCCTTAATAACTGATCAGGATCCCTGATTAATCAAGGTGATTTAAATAAGGTTAATATTTTGTTTATATTGTAGGAAATATAACCAGTTCATTAAAATTCATTATGATGTTTCTTCTTTCAAGAATTGTGTAAACTGTACAAATGTTTTCTAGTTGTTTAGGCTTTCTTGGGACAGATAAATAAAAAAATTTCACTTTAGACCACGCTCAGTTTGGGTTTAAAACCCAAATCATTATACAGATCGGGACATGCTGAAGCACTACCCAGATATAGTGATGTTACATTCCACCTCTAGAGAGTACCAAAGTATCTAGTAACCCAAAACCTATTTTAGAAGTACTGTTCTGCAAACAGTCATCTTTCCCTCTCAAACTTTTTGTCGAAGTTTAGTATAAATATCCTCATAAAAGCTTAACACTAGATACCTATCAAGATGCAGATCAGCAACAAATGCACAAGATCTTATGTAACTGTGTAAACTAAATTCTAATTATTCATTCATTCATTCATCTTCTACCGCTTATCCGAACTACCTCGGGTCACGGGGAGCCTGTGCCTATCTCAGGCGTCATCATCGGGCATCAAGGCAGGATACACCCTGGACGGAGTGCCAACCCATCGCAGGGCACACACTCTCATTCACTCACGCACTCACACACTAGGAACAATTTTCCAGAGATGCCAATCAACCTACCATGCATGTCTTTGGACTGGGGGAGGAAACCAGAGTACCCGGAGGAAACCCCCGAGGCACGGGGAGAACATGCAAACTCCACACACACAAGGTGGAGGCGGGAATCGAACCCCGACCCTGGAGGTGTGAGGCGAACGTGCTAACCACTAAGCCACCGTGCCCCCCTAAATTCTAATTACTGTTAATTAGAATTATTTACTTTAGTTACACGCCATCTGGCAAGAGTGAAAATAAAAACAAAATCTGTTCTTTGTAGACTAGGTGTCAGGAGTCAGATCAGTGATGAGTCATTTCTTCTTTTCTTCTGTGTCTGCCTCTAGGAACAGATAACACTTAGATTTCCATTCTGCTAATCACTTCTGCTTAAACTATACTATATCAATTATTTAAAAAATTCAAAAAATATGTAGGTCATCATAATGCATAGTTAAACAAACAAACAAAGAAACAAATAAATACCAACCAAACAAACAAATAAATATATAGTGGCATCCCTTCCAAGTTAATCACCAAAGTTTGGGATCTAGGCATCAACACCTATGTCACTGGATTATGTACTTTCTGATCAACAGACCCCAGCATGTCAGGTCAGGCCACATCCGCTCTGCTACCATCACCCTTAACACAGGTGTACCACAGGGCTGTGTGCTGAACCCATTCCTCTACTCCCTCTTCACACCACAGTGATTGGTCTCATCAAAAACAACGATGAGACAACCTACAGCGGAGAAGTACAGCATCTGGCCGCATGGTGTGCCGACAACAACCTGCTCCTCAACACCAGCAAAACAAATGAGCTCATCATGGACTTCAGGAGGGAGTGAAGGGGCACGCACACCCCATCCACATCAAAGAGCTGCCAGTTTAATGTGTCTCCAGCTTCAAGTTCCCGGGGATCCACATATCAGAGGACCTGTCATGGACCGACCACCAACACCTCTAGCCTGGTCAAGAAAGCTCACCAGCACCTGTTCTTCCTGAGGACCCTGAAGAAACATCACCTGTCTTCAGCCATCCCAGTGAACTTTTATCGTTGTTTGATTGAGAGCATCCTGACCAACTGTGTCACAGCCTGGTATGGGAACTGTACAGCTACAGACCGCAACGGGTGGTGAAACCCACCCAGCTCATCACAAAAGCTCTACTTCTAGCTATTGAGTACGTCCAAAGGAACTATGTCTGTGTTGAGCTTGCAGCATACTTAAAGACTCCTCTCACCCTGCCCATAGGTTGTTTGTCTCCCTTCCCTTCGGTAGGCGCTACAAAAACCAGTAGACTGAGGAACAGCTTTTTACCCTGGGGCTGTTAGCTTACTAAACTCTGCCTCCCGATGATCACCCACCCCTGTATATTTGTCGATATAATATATAATATATAACACTGTGTATATTTCATGTCTATAGCACCCAACCTGTATATCTTGTATATCCATACCTATATATCCATAGCATATTCATCTGTATTTACAGTTCATACTGTAAATACTGTAATCATACTGTATATACTGTACATCTTGCACTTGCTGCTTATTACACTTCTGGTTTAATGCTAAACTGCATTTTGTTGCCTTGTACTTGTAATGTGTAATGTGTAATGACAATAAAGTTGAATCTAATCTAATGTAATCTAATATAATCTCGAAATCAAATTTACGTTGAGTCAGAAAAGTGATGATCTTTTGTAATGTCAGAGATATAGTAAAAATATAGCAAAATGCCCCCCTCCCTTTTAACACATTACATTACATGGAGCGCACACTGTTCTGAATTGACACAGAAGATTTCATTTCCAGCTTGATGGATCTGCCAGTTAACTGTCAGACGACATGTGCTCTAATGGACACCATGTCTTAATTACTGTTATTAGATGACTCAAAGTGTCTGCAAAAGTGTGCCTTAGCAGATAAAGCTTTGAAAACAATAAATTAATTGAATCAATTAATTAAATTATTGTACAAGTTTGTTTTTTATAAGCAAAACAATTTCTATACCATAGAGTCATTTCTATGAGGTTATTAAACATGCCATGGTCTATGAAAAGGCATGAATATGCAAATTAGAAACACCTCTATGTACCTCTGTTATACCTAATACCATAAAATCAGTAAAATCAGTAACAGTAGCTGTGTTATTTATGTAGGTATAAATAACTAGAACTTTGCTGTTACTATGTCATCTGCAAATCTTTTGGAGGTTTATCCTTTTTTTTTTTTTTTTACAGTTAACCACGTCACTTATCAAGAGATCCATGTATGGTATTTTTCCATGTGGGGGATGTAGAGCCTATAAAGCTTTATACCCTACACAAACAAACAAAACATATATTTTGTATTTGATTTAATAGAAATGCGTACATAAAGCATATTAGTGAGGTCCATGGGTGAACTCAGTGAGTCAGGGGCGCTATACCTCAGTTCATCTATATACCGTTTTTGATACGATGCAGAATAATGTGTAGAAATTTGTCCATTGGAAGACAAGAGCTGTGTTTCCATGATAAGTGAGTTACAATAACTTACAAAAGGAGCTGTTTTCGTCCTTTGTGCCGTCCATGGTGCCATCTGGTAACATCTGGAGGTAGAATCCATGCCGGCAGTACAGACGTGTGACGATGCCTTTCAGCTGAGGCTCTGGAGAGAGAGAGAGAGAGAGAGAGAGAGAGAGAGAGAGAGAGAGAGAGAGAGAGAGAGAGAGAGAGAGATACAGAGAGAGAGAGAGAGAGAGAGAGAGAGAGAGAGAGAGAGAAAGAGAGAGAGAAAGAAAGAGAGAGATACAGAGAGAGAGAGAGAGAAAGAAAGAGAGAGAGAGAGAGAGAGAGAGAGAGAGAGAGAGAGAGATCTATTAGCTAACACTGGTCATGGTCTCACAGGCATTTTGTGGACTGATTAGCCTACCGTTCCTCTGTAAAATGGGCTTTTTGTCCTCTTCTTCCCAGAACAAATGTGTATTTGTATGGATGTGTGTGTGCTAGAGGAAAGCTGAGGCAATGTATCACAAAAGACAGATGGATGCAGCGTTCAGGCACGGCATCATGAGAATAAAGGGCGGGGGTATTTTTTTTTTAAACTTTATTCTCCTTGCCTTTAAAATCAGCCCAACTTTAGACCTAACAAATATCTGCGTGTGCCACATTTATGAAACCCAGCATCAAGAAGGAAAGTTGTTTAGGAAAAATATTAGAAGCTCGTCCTTCTCTGCCTGTGGCAGTGTTTATCACTGGCAGCTCACAACCACACAATTGGCCATTGCCTGGCAGTTAACTGTTAGCTCAAGGACATCAGTGAAACAGACTAAAAGAGAGGAAGTGAATGAAAGCAGTGGACCCAAAACCTACCAGGAACCAAGGTACATTCGAGCATAATAGGATAAATCAAATATGCATGAGTTCTGGGGCTGTGTTCAGGTTTCCTGCAATACAGATCTTCCTTCATGTAGCCTACAGAGGAAAGAGAAACTACACAAAGGTGTGAAAATATACTATATACTGCTATATATAGATCTACATATGGGCTTAGGGTTTTGGAGTAAGATAGGAAGCAGGTTGGTGTGTATTAAACCTCAGCAGCTTCTAAGTGTCAGGAGCTTGGGCAATTCATTGATGGAAAGTGTTTTCTCATTGCATGCCTTATTCTATGTGGGCGGTGCTACGTCCTAACCTGTCCCATGTTCCCACCATCACACCTGTTCCTTGTTGACCCTGATTAGATGCCCTTATATACTGTACCTGTCCTGTTGTCTTTGTTTTTGTTATAATCTTTGTGAATCACTATGTTAATGTCATTGCAAGTATCTATGGTAATGTGTTTCTGTAGTATGGTTCAAGTTTTGTATGGTTTTGTGTTTCGTGAAAAAAACAGTGTATGCACTGGAATCCTGCACTTGGGTCTGATTCACTACTGAATGGTGATGGTAGAGCCAACGGTGGAGATCAGGGTTCGATCCAGTGCTGGCCTCCTGTCTGGTATGTTACAAAATGACTCACCTTTGTCATAGACCCAGCAGGATATGCTCAGTGCCAATTTTCAAAGACCTAGGTATCAATTTGGCCATGGATCTTTTGCAATGACATCTGGTTAGTCATCTGCTCGGGGCGTGCTTGTGGACTTCCTGTTCCCGTTACGGTTTCCTTAAGCATGCCCCCACTTCTGTTCCAGCAAAGGAAGCCGCTCGGCACTTTGATTAGTGAAGGGCATTGACCTTTTTATTGTATCCCTCTGGAAGCGGGGCTTCGTCGCCTTGCCAGTCGAGGATGCCAGTTCAGACGATATTCCAGTGAAGGACACCGCTCAACAGATCATGCAGAGTACGCTTCACTACCCTTCCCCACACCCCTGTAAGATGTCATCTTTCTTCCAGAACTTTCATCGCATGCCTAATTGTTTCTGTGTGGGTGGTGCAACGTACTTACCTATCCCATGTTCCCACCTTCGCACCTGTTCCTTGTTGACCCTGATTAGATGCCCTATATATGCCTGAGCTGTTGTCTTTGTGTTTGTGCGTCATTATCCTTGTGAATCCCTATGTTAATTTTGTTTTGGTTTCATGTTAAATGTTTTGGTATGGTTTTGTGTTTCGTTAAATAAACAGTGTACACATTGGAATCCTACAAGTGAGCCTGATTCGCTACTGTGGATGATAGAGTCAACGGCAAGGATCAGGGTTCAATCCCTGCCGGCAGCACCAGCCACCATCTGGTATGTTACTGATATAATCCGATTTACTTTAAGAGTTTTTTCTCTTTAGACCTATTTTATCAGAGATACAATGACTTGTGGTGGCAGTGGTGGCTCAAGCAGTTAAGGTTCCGGGTTGTTGATCAGAGGATCAGTGTGTCAAGCTTTCACTTTTGAGGAAGGCCCTTGACCCTCTCTGCTCCAGGGGTGCTGTATCATGGCTGACCTTGTGCTCTGATCCCAACCTCCAAAGTTGGGATATGTCATGAAAGAATTTCACTCTGCTCTAATATATATGTGACAAAATACTGTACAGTAAATCTATCTACTTTAGATTTTTTTTTAACAAATTACAACTGAAGCTTCATGTTCAGGGACAGCTAATATAAGCAAGCTAACAAGGCATCAATGTAAGGTTTCATTATTTTATTTGCTGTAATAAAATGTCTGTAAAGTGGATTATTTTTTATATATTTTTTTTAACCAAACACAACAGCACCACAAATGGAAATAAAAATCTAAACAGAATTGTATGAAGAAGCAAGGATGGGGAAAGAAGGAGTTCTTTCTTTCTAGATCTAGATCTGATCTACATTTGGGTTGATATTTTTCAGACCATGTTACTGATACTGCAACGACAGTATCTTCACACTTGAAATGGATTTCTGGGCTTTACATTTCACACTGCTAATACTTTACCCAGGTTTAACAATCGACCCTGGATATTTAATCTGATGTTTCACACTACACGTCCCTAAAGGCTATGTTAGCGTTCTGCATATTTTCAGCATCAACAACCATGATTGGAGGTATAACAAGCAATATAACTTGCTGTAACATTCTAACACCTCTGTGTTTCACACTTTACATAGCTGGTCCCTCGATGTGGAATTAACACTGTAAAAAAGCTGCTACTCCTGCATCAGAGCAGGTTTCATCACCCTGGATACAAAGAGGTACTAACCCCACTTTCTGAATTGCAACTGCGAGATGCTCCTTTAACGAGCTGGATTTAAAGTAGTATTGAGTGTAAAAAGCCCTCTTCTTTCTCGTGTTTTACTGTGTTTACTAGTTGAAGGAAACATTGTGTAAAATTGAGTAGCACAAAAAAAAATCCACAAATTTAGCATGCTATTAAGTGTGTGTGTGTGTGAGTGTGTGTGATAAATGGCCTATAATTATTCTGATTATGCCGTATACCAAACATAGTGGTAAAATGCATTGCTCAACTTTAATAGTTATATTGTTGTGCTTTCTATAGACATTAGACCTTACAGACCTCACGTCTAATATCACCAGTACTCTACTGCAGCTAGCAGTTTTCTCTCAGGCAGCAGATTGATTGTTTATTTGATCAGAAATAAACCATGTTGTTGTGTTTGTGTGAATATGTCATGATATTATTCGGCCAAGTCTGGGCCTTCCCAGCAACACAGACACTTTAACTCATGGGACTATAACCGGTTTTCTTTTCATTTCTCTGGTCGTCTCTGTTTTTTTTTTCTCTTTTCTATCGCTCTTCTGTTTCATCCAAACCCCAGTAGAGAGAGTTATGTGAGTTAAGCATCTCTTAGAATAATGCCATTCATCAACCAATCAGCAGGGGATATGCAGTCATTACTTCTCTGCTGAAAGACACTGAGAGAAGAAGAGAGGAAGAAAGTGAGAGGGGAGAAGAGATGACACCCTTTCCATTAGAGGAGATTCACACTCTAAATAAAAGAGGATGCACTCCATACTTTTACACTAGCTGTCGATAAAATGCTCAAGCGCAACGGTGCTTAACAAAAACCTGCCCTTCCACTGAGGAAGTCGGCCATATCTCATTCTGTGAAAGATTAGCGAGGGGGGGGGGGGGGAGAGAGAGAGAGAGAGAAAGAGAGAGAGAGTTAGAGACGGGGTGAGCAAAGGCATTGTGTCTTTACAGAATTACAGTAAATAAATCACCTCTGGAGTCACCCTCATCAGAGCTATGATGATATGCCATTAGATTCCATGATGTTTACACACATGCAGTGCTGCAAATAGTTATAAATCTGTACAGCTAGAATCACAGCATTTAATTATTTATTAGGAAGTATTTAATGGAGGGTTCAATCCAGCACATAACATCCACTTGCCTGTTAGCCTGTGATGTTAGAATTAAAAGGCAGGTGCATTAATTATTTTATAGATATGATATTTTAGGTCCATCTTGCTAAGGCACATAACTGTCCATCAGTCCCTGTTGGTCCAGTGACCGTATGATGTGCTCACACGCCGTGTTCAGGTTTGATTCCTGAGTGGGGAACCAACCAGGCATTAAGTGTGTTAACTCTTAGAGCTAGTCCCAAGTCTGGATAATATGAAAGGGATGCATCAGGAGGGCATAAAACCTATGCCAAGTCATATATTCATTCATTCATTCATTCATTCATTCATTCATCTTCTACCGCTTATCCGAACTACCTCGGGTCACGGGGAGCCTGTGCCTATCTCAGGCGTCATTGGGTATCAAGGCAGGATACACCCTGGACGGAGTGCCAACCCATCGCAGGGCACACACACTCTCATTCACTCACGCAATCACACACTACGGACAATTTTCCAGAGATGCCAATCAACCTACCATGCATGTCTTTGGACCGGGGAAGGAAACCGGAGTACCCGGAGGAAACCCCCGAGGCACGGGGAGAACATGCAAACTCCACACACACAAGGCGGAGGCGGGAATCGAACCCTGACCCTGGCGGTGTGAGGCGAACGTGCTAACCACTAAGAAACCATGCCCCCCCCAAGTCATATATATCCAAGTCAAATAATCTGATGTAGGGACCCCAAACAAGGAGCAGCCAAAGGACGACACAATTGATCTTGACGTAATGTTTGCATTAGGCTTAGGCAAGTTTAAAAAGACTTTGTTTAAATATAATTATTGATTATATTTTGATATTTTGTTATTGTCTTTTTAGACTGTTTTAAGTTGATGACATCTGACTGGTTTTCCCAGACCAAAGCATAAATTATATTTTAGTAGATGCCCACTGAGCTATTTTATTATTATGTTTGTTCAGGATTAGAGAGGAGCACTACAATAAACTTCGTGTTAATGTGGACAATCGCAATATTCAAGAATTTTGTGCAAGATTTGAAAAACAATATTTACAAACGTAGGTGAAATGCTAGACTCTTAACTAGCTTACTGTGATACCTGTGTAGATTCCTAAAGGTCATTGGTTAAAATGATCTAGCTGATTCTGTTGTTCACTCTACATTTATACTTCTTTCACTAAAAATTATGTCTTGCATTGTTTGCCCAAGGTTGCACACATGTACTTTATGTGAATAGGTTAATTAATTTATTTTTTTATCCCTTAATTTTGTGTTGTTTTATAATTCTGTGTAATTATGTAGCACCAGGTTCCTAGAGGAACATTGTTTTATCAGAATCTTCTTGACTTCTTGTATATTTACCACCAGTTACTATCTATTGGGGACAGTGGTGGCTCAAGTGGATAAGGCTCTGGGTTGTTGTTTGGAAGATCATGGCCTTTAACCTCACTGCTCTAGGGGCGCTCTATCATGGCTGACCCTGTGTTCTGACCCCAACGTCCAAAGTTGGGATATGTCATGAAAGAATTTCACTGAGCTGTAATGTATATGAAACAAAATAAAGGCTTTTATTCTATTGTGCAAATGTGTGTATGTTGTGTATTTTCTATTACAAGCATTATAAGCATTACATTCATATACAAGCATTGTACTGTATATAGTGTCAGCTGTGTTCATTGCTGTTTATTGAATATGTGTGCACCAAAACACTAGTGAGCTCCAAGTTCTTACTTAGTTAAATTTAGACCCAAAGTCAATGCCCTTTGAACGATATGGATATTAATTCACCTGCCTGTAGAATTGGACCAAAGGTTTTGTTTGGACAGATTGGTTTGTTAGCATGTTTAAGTTTTGGCGAACAAATTTCTTTAAATTCAAACAGCAACGCATTTAAAAAAAAATAAAGCAAGTTATGATGGCAATAATACACTGATACATTCTTTCAAATGCTGTGACAGATTTCAAATGGTCTACTGATGAAAGCATTCATTAAATTGCATCATAGAGAAGATGTTACAGCAGTCCTCAGCACATCAACCAATTCCCCTCGTTTTCTCCCACCGCTCGCCCACGAAACCTCTACAGCATGTGCTGGAATGTGTTTGTGTGTGGTTTGTAGGAGCAGCAGCATGCAGGTGCTGTTTAATATTCATGAGCAGTCAGCAGCTAAACTGCATAAAATTACAGTGGCCGCTCCTTCTGCCCTAATCTGACTGTGACTAATGGCTAGAGAGAAAGGGAGAGCCCGTGCTGGAACGTCAATATTTTGTCCGACAATCAATCATGTTCTCAGAGAAAACCCCCTCAATTCCTCATCTGACACGACACACGTGACCCTTAAAACAAACTCGCTCCTTTAACACACACTGTAACGCAGCTTAGAGAAAATCGATGGTGATGTGTCATATAGGTGCTGCCACATACTGCATTTATAACTGGGTTATTAATGCTTAATAAGCAAACTATGATAAGTTGAGAGGCAAATAACAGTATGAACAAACAATAAAAGTGCAGACTATGCAATATTTAGCTGTCAGTGGTGGAGCTGAGCTGCATGAGACTTAAGAAGGCAGATAAGAAGACAATAACACAGAGATGCTAAATCAGTTGGCTTAGTTTCTTACTTTAGTTTATTGGTGTAGGATTTTTTTCTTGATTTACTCAGGCAGTTAAGAAAGGAAATAACAGTCAAAGGGCAATATTTTCAATGAGGTAAAATTGTTTGTTTGTTTTTGCATTTTTCTTGCTTTTTTTTAGTGCAAATAACGGCAATGAATTATACTAATAATAATAAATTATAGAATAAAAAGTATGTGGACATCTGACCATCATGATTATATGTGTTTCTTCATTAAACTGTTGCCACAAATATCTGTGTATGCTGTAGCTTTACAATTTACCTTCACTGGAACTCAGAGCCTCAACCATGGTCCAGAATGACAATGCTCCTGTACACAAAGCAAGCTCCATAAAGACATGTTTTGCCAGGGTTCGTGTAGAAGCGCTTGAGTGTCCTGCACTGAACACCTTTGGAAGAACTCAGAACATCAACTACACCCCAGGTCTCCTCACTCAACATCAGTGCCTGATCTCAATAATGCTCTTGTAGTTTAATGAAAAAATCCCTACAGCCATGGTTCAAAGTCTAGTGGAAGCCTTCCTAGAAGAGTGGAGGCTATGATCGCAGCAATGGGGGAATACATTTGGACTGGGATGTTTAAAAAGCACATACAGGTTTGATTGTCTTGTGTCCACAAACCTTTGGCCATACAGTGTATGTAAAGAAGCATGGCAGAAGGTGACACTCTAAAAATTTAAAACCCACCGTGATCCAAAATTGCACTGATACCTATATCTATTCAAGACACACCCTTATAAGACAGATGTGATGAAATAGCTGCTATTTAATATAGTGAGATTGTGATTAAAACAATTTTATTAAACCTAGAAAACAATATGTAATAGAGGTGAGATAGAGAAATACACTGCATACAGCTCAACTGATTAATAGGTTATATATAAATATATGCAATGAAATATATGAGAAAAGCTACATACAATGAATGAATGAATGTATGAGTGTGTGTTTGATGCCATGTAACAAACTAGAGTCCTGTCCAAGGTGTATTCTTGCCTTGCACCCAGTCTTCCCAGGAGATTCACTGTAACCCTGCCCAGGATAAAGCGCTTCCTTAAAGTGAGTGAGAGTGAATGAACTTCATTTTTCAACCATGACAATCTTCACCACTTTCAGCAGCAGCAATATTGACCACAGGCATACCAAGAATATATAGTATAGCTATATGACCTTGTAACTTATTTTTATGATGATGAAAATGGGAATGGCACAGGCATCTATTTGCAGTGAATACCATAGTGCTCATATGTGATAGATAAAGTAACAGCGTGCTATATAAAGCAATGAAGAGGAGGGTTGTACACAAGTAGCTAATACACACGCATGCACACTGACATAGATGGCTGCATACAGTTCATGTATGCGTCTAGACCAGGGGTCGGCAACCTTAAACACTCAAAGAGCCATTTGGACCCAGGGAGCCACAAAAGCCTTTTGACATCTAAAATGAAGATAACTGCATATATCGTTTTTTACCTTTATGGAAAGTATAGAAAAAACTGTAGTGTGCTGCATTTATGAAATCAATGAACTGCTACAGAGTAAACAAAATTTTATTTCTGCAGGCAAACAAAAATATTTTGAACAGTTTGAACTAACCTTAACAAAAAAGATGCTGGGTTGAAGGTTACTTTCAAATAAAATGATCAATGTCTAATGTCTAAAATGCGTCTGCTTCTGTGTGTCGGATTTTGCAGTTATGCATATTTTGAGCAACAAACGAATTAAACACGGTTTATTTTAATGTTACAAGAGCGTCATAATCTTAGAATTTAGAATTCAATTTTTTTTAAAAACTAACTAAAATAAAACAAATTTAAATTAAATATTTATTTTCCAAATCTACAGGGAGCCGCAGCAGAGGGATGACAGAGCCACTTGCGGACCCCTGGGCTAGACATTTTTCTGTAATCTTTGACAACTAAGGTTAAATGAAGAACCGAATGATTAAAGTCAGTCAAAGTACAGAAAAAAAGAAAAAAGAAACCAAGACAGAGAGAAAGAGCAAGATAGAAACTGTTCCTCTGAAATGCCACTGCAGAGGTTTCTAATATGCCCCCTTTACAACTGTTAATTACTTTAACGATCCCTTCAACAAAGACTCCAGCGTGACTATTCCCTACATCCTGACAGCTAGATCAAGTGTGTGTAAGTGTGTGTGTGTGTGTGTGTGTGTGTGTGTGTGTGTGTGTGTGTGTGTGTGTGTGTGTGTGTGTGTGTGTGTGTGAATAATGGAGGGGAAATTCTCATTGAACCTGATTCAATTTTGTGCAATGCTTCAACATGAGACAAAGAAAACGTTAAAGTTAATGATGAGGCGAGTTGTAGTTCACCCTCACACTCTTGCGTAGTTTTAGGGAGGTTTTCATGAAGAAGCAATGGCCTATTTATCTAGCAGACACCTATAGATGCCCTATTTTAGGCATATATGATTAAACCAAGACCTCATTCTCTCTCTCTCTCTCTCTCTCTCTCTCTCTCTCTCTCTCTCTCTCTCTCTCTCTCTCTCTCTCTCTCTCTCTCTCTCTCTCCCACATACTGGTAAGGCAGAGAATGTGATAATTTAATTAAAATAGGAATTTAAAATGATCATGTTTCATAATACACACATACACACCGTACACCATGCAGTGAAATGCATATTTTTGATTATTTGAGACACAAACATAGAATTAACATAGACCTAGAATTTATTTCTGCACAGGTAGAAATGAAAAAATATACAAATATAATATAATGATAGAAAAGATGTGTGAGTGCAGAGATGTGCAGTGTGCAGTATAATGCTATGCAACATCAGTCTGAAGCAAATGGCCAACAAAGTGTCAGAAAATTATAGACATGCAGATTTAAAGAAGCACAACCTGAAGCAGAGTCTGTTAACAAAATGAAGATTAAGATAACTGAATTGAAAGCCTTGCATATAAGAGGTAGATAAGGAAAGTGATCAATAATTTAGGGGTTATTTAACCTAGAGACTTTAAATTGCATTTGTAACTTGTAAGAACGGATTGCAGGTCCCCTGTAGCTCCACCATATCATCCACAAATTCAAAATACAATTGTCATCTTTGATTATTCCCATGAATCCAAGGTTTTGTCTTTCTATCTATTCACTGTTTGATACTGAATGCATAAGTTAACTGTACTCTACATAGCAGTTCCACAGCTTTCAATCAAATCCAGTCACACAGTAATAAACCTGCCTGACAGATGTGGCTCATTCACCTCAGGATCGATGCAGTGTATGTTCTGAGATGCTTTTTTGCTCAGCATGTTATTATTAGAGTTACTACAGACATCCTTAGGTCAGTCCAGTCTGGTTCTTCTCAACTGATCTCTCATCATCGAGGACTTTCATCCTCCACTTCTGGGAGTTTTTTTTTTAATTACTCTGCTTAAATTACAGACTGTTGTGAGTGAAAATCCCAGCAGATCAGCAGTTCCTGAAATACTCAAATCATTCCATCTGGCACCAACATCCATGTGACAAATAAACCAACAGAGATCAGACTTTTTATCATTCCACTGTGAACATTAAGTGAAGCTCCTGATGTGTATCTGCAGGATTCTTTGCATTTCACTGCAGCCCCAAAATGTTATGGCTGTTTAGAAAAAACTGCAAAAATATGCAGGTGTTTAGGTGTTCCTAATAAATTGGATGGTGAGTGTATGTATTTGAAAAGTGTGTTCAACCTAGGAACATGTCAATGTAGATGTCAGGATGAGGAATGAAAATAAATGAGTTTTGGTGGACAGCATCAGCTCAAATCCACCTTCAGATGGAATCGTGCTTATAATCATGGTTACGTTTTAGCTTTAACTGAATAAACAGAAGAAGAGGGACGCTTAAATAGCCATGTTATAATAAACCATGAACCTCAATTTACTCATACAGTATGTGACTGCACCACCGCTTTACAGAGACATTTTCCAGCTCCTCACGCTACTACCACCAGGGTGCTGAATGGACAGCGCCATTTCAGCACCACCTGTGTTTTGGACAGCCGGGAAGCTGTGAAGCAGGGTGGCAGATGAGCACCAAAATGAAGGCTGCCAATAAACATGTACCCACAAACTCTTTACCCTCTAGGAGAAGCAGAGAGAGTGGCATGGGGCTCAGCATCGCTACCTGGGCACTGCTGTCAGCCTGCTCGTCCTCCAGACCTCCGCAAAGCTTTGCTGAGGAGCCGCCCATGACAGCACAACGTCGTATCTGAACTGAGTCACTTTTTTAAATTTTTTGATTTAAATGGAGAGCAATGTTAATAAAACTGCAAAAGACTTGAGCTCTTCTGACTCCTCCTTTGTTGTTTTTAACCACTCGTTTCATAAATATGTATTTTGTTGTGCTTTTGTTCCTAGCATTTTATAACCATATGGTCTGTTAGAACTGTCTACAGTTGAAACTAATCCAAACATGCAGCCTATTACTTAAACACTGTTTGCAGTGAGAGTATTTTGTCTGTTCTAAAATGCCATCTCTATAATAAAACTCTAGCAATGTAAAAAGTGTGCTTTATGCTTCCCGTGGCTGTCACTGTAATGGTCCAGTGCGTGCAGTTCCTTGGCTTGCTTTCTTTTTGCTTCTAATGGGCTCCTAGTGAAGAATGTAGGTGATGTAAACTGTAGCAACTCAATTTTGCAACTTTCAAACCATCTGTCATTCTGGGATTGTTGGAAGTGTTTAATAAGCTGGCGTGGATTTATAAATGCTGGTCATAATGGAAGCAAGAGACACACTTGCTATAACTACAATTTTTATAAGAAATAATTGCACAGTGTATTGGAATGCATTTGTCATTCAGCAGTTCATTTTGGTTTCATTCTAAAACCCTTTGCACCTCCTGAAGACCAGACTGGTTTGTGAAAATGTTAATAGCTATAATAATTACACACAATATTGTAGATACATGATACATTGTGGAACCCTGAAGCGTGTGTGTGAATGTGTGTGTGTGTGTGTGTGTGAGGGTGTGTGTGTGTGTGTGTGTGAAACAGAGATAAATGGTATAAGATAATGTGGACATGCCCTTCGTCCTCCTTCAGCACCACAGCTTAGAAGTCACACTCACATTAGCACACAGTCACATCCACACCCACAGCACATTATTTAATGTGAGGCCGCTCCTGCTGCTCACACGCCACTGACTGAGTTACTGTGTGTGCGTGTGTGTGTGCGTGTGTGTGTGTGCAGCACATGTGAGAACTACCTGCCAAAGAAAAATACTTTGAGAAATGTACTGTGAATTCACAGAGGATCTGCTTGAAAGAAAAGTCTTCAGAGAACACAAGTAAAAGTGGTGTGTGTGTGTTCTCGTTAAGAAGAAAGACAGGAAAAATATCCACCTACAAAGGCTATCCTCCCAGTGCTGTAAGCTGTCTGACATTTACTTGATGTTAACACTAGAGTGTGAAGTGAGACAGAGGGAGAAACACAGTGGCAAAGAGAATGAGCAAGAAGGAGGGAAATCAAGCAGACAGAGAGTTCCTGTGTGCAAAATACACCAGAGAGCCAACAGAGGACTGAGGGAAACATGAGACGGGGTGGAAAGTGGACAAAAGTGTACCGTTTGTCTGCTTTCTTTCTCTTCATCACTTGTTCTTCTTGTCCCTTTCTAGCTCTTCATCACTGTGCTCCTTGAAATGTGCTGAGTAGGCTCTCTCTCTCTCTCTCTCTCTCTCTCTCTCTCTCTCTCTCTCTCTCTCTCACAATCTCTCTCTCTCTCTCTCCCTCTCTCTCTCACAGACACACACACACACACACACACACACACACACACACACACACACACATCCTTTCACTTTCTCTCAGCAGAGTCACGGCAGTGGGACATGGACACAATGCTAATCAGACCTCCTCCCATTCTTTTTCTCCCTCCCTCTGATGTCAGAATGCATAAGGGCGAAACAACAGTGGTGCGATGTCTTCGTTTCTCTCGTTTGCATTCGTTCTCTCACTATCTCACTCAAGAGCAGAAATACATCATAAGCAAGGCTGATATTGCTCCTGCAGTGTTACTGCAGAGGGAACCGCTAACAAAGTGACACGTTTATGGCTTTCAGCATCCATGTCTTTTACTTTAATTACTCTCACACACAGCTCGATTTTACAGTCAGGCTTGGCTATAAAAATGTTGATGGTGCCTTCATTTTTAAAATCTTTATAGACATGTAATAACAATTTACAAAAACTCAGCAGAGATGTACACAAATGCCTTAATCAAGTAAAAGTGTATACAAAAGGGGGGGAAAACAGCAGAAGTTTAGCTGTCTTTGTAATGTGAGCTAAAGCTGTGTCCATATTCTCTTAAACACCAGCTAGCAGGACAACATCACAAAACATCTTGAATGCTAATAGCTTTCTGTCATAATATCATGATGTAGCTGTCAACATCTTTGTTGCAGTTTTTTTCCCCTCCCCAAATTTATGATTCCTTTTAGTAGCAAATGTGATCATTTACTTCTTTGTTCTTGTTGTCACAAAAAAGTCTGACCTGTTAAGAAGTATAATCAACATTATTACTTTCAGGGATACTACAGTAGATTAAAAGGTAACCATTTAAATGGAATAAGTGAATTACAGATATTTGAAAATGAGACTTAGTTAGTTATTTTTCACCTCTGTAATATTGCCATAAACTCGACATCACTACTTCCTTTATTGGTGGTTAGCCCCACCCCTAGCTGCAACGGAGCTGCTCATTTTTCCTTAAAAGGCAACCCAGGAAGCATGTTCTTCGGAAGGGGTGTGGACTTTTGAGAGGCTTGTCTCTATTTTCATTGCATTTGCAATCCACCTTGCAGACGGCAGAGGGCTTTAAAAAGGACAAACCCATTCATTCATTTCTCTTCATTGACCACTCCTCCCAGTCAGGGTTGTTGTGAATACACCATCCATTCCATCGAACGCAACATACACACATACACACACAAACACAACACAAGACACATACAGTACACACACCTATTGGCAATTTAAATTAGAAAGAAAAAGCCCACACAGCTACAGAAAGAGAATAAACTCAGGATTTATCTGCAAACCCCGGAGCTATGAGGCACCAACACAACCGTCTGCATCACTGTTCCACCCAAATTACTAACTGCTCTTTTAAAATGTTGCTACATTGTGCATACAGAATGACTCACAGCTACGCAGCCTGAGCAGAGCGTGTAGGAGTAAACCTGAATGATGGATAAAAGGCCTCAGCGATTGAGTGACTGATTGCTCACACATAAAATTGAATTGAATTTTTAATTACACCAGAAATTAATCAGAATGTGTGTGTGTGTGTGTAGATTTGCTATGCACCATTGGAAATGCTGTTAGCGTTGGCTGATGTCAGAACACCACATCGTCATCATCATCATCACACTGCACCAACAGTGCAACAAAGAGAACACTCCTGCATACCAGAAAAAAAAGATAGACCTCTAACACCATAGCCATCCCCCGTTTCTTTGCTTCATCCCATCTTATTGTTAACATGTGCACATTAGTCTGTTTCATCTGTCCATTCATGTTTCCATTTCTTTCCCTGTCCTGTTATCTCTCTCTCTTTCTCTGTGTAATCATATCCTTTACACCATAAGCCTGCAGTCTAATCTCACGCATCGATACTCTTTAATTAATCTGATTTGTTCTTTGTTCTGTCTCTCTCTTTCGTGCTCTCTGGCACTCCGTTCCCTCACTTTCGCTGTTCATCATCCCCCTCTTCGCTAGTTTACCGCACTGTAACAGCCGACAAAGAGGCATGACGAGACGGGAAACAAAGCTGGTCAAGCCTAAGGAGTCTCTGTCATCATTAAGCAGAGGAGAGAAACAGAACAGCGGCCTAATTGGCACAGACACAATAAGGGATTAGATAAAACAGGTTCCCTGACACTGAATTACTGAAAACAATGAAGAAAACGGGATGTAAATTCAGGGGGGACAAAATACTCTGTAGAAACTAAGACAATTAAAAGCCCATATGACTTTTCTGACTGTACATGAAAGACATTACCATAATTATAGTACCAAGAAAAAGACAGTATCCCAAATGACACACTGTGCACTATGTACTTCACCGACTAGTTCTATGAAATTTACAAGTAGTATCGACTTTAATGGAACACTAACAGGATATACTTATATACTAATGGGATTTACAAGCTATTTCCCAGTCGATGGCAAATGACGGCAAACACATAAAATGTGTCGCCGCTAGAATGATCTGATTACGGTGAATTAGAATTTTTTTAAATGTTGAAAAATAAATCGCACAACGTGAGCTAATTTAAAACGCATGTTAGATATCTTGTCTACCACAATGTCCTCAGCCATCTTGAATTTTTTTTCCTCATCCTGGTAACCCTGCCCCTCTTCCTCTATGCAAACGATGACTTTGGACGAACATCAAATGTAGGAAGTGTCCATCAGTTCACACTAATACAGTATAATGCACTTCTTCTTGGAATTTTCAGTGTACTTACACTATTTAAACTACAGCGTCAGAGAATAGGGCAAAAATATGTGATTTGGGATGTACTTAGTGACTTTATGTGCAGTATAAAGACTAAACGTTTATTCTTGCTGATTTTTGTTCCCTTTTCATCAGTGAAAGTGTATGCATGATTGCTCATAATTGGGATCATTTGTCTTGCTGTATAATAACTCACTAGTCAGTAGATTTGCTACATTCAATGATAACCATACTAATTCTTTACATTTCACTGAATAACTCTAGCTTTCTAAAACTGTTATGCATAGAACTTTTCAAAAGGGAAATCCTCTCTTGTAAGGTTTCACATACAACCTAAGAGGACAATCCCGAGGGCCCTTTATAGTGCTAAATAGATTCTCAGCCATATTTTACTGTTTAATACTCGTCCTTGTACGTATTAGAGGAACCATTTCAATATAAATCTTCCCCAGAATTTATGTATTGTTTAGACCTAATTGTGATCTAGATATTGTTCTGGGTTTATTCTATTGTTCCCACTGTAGATATAATAACAGAAACAAAATAAAACAAGCAAAAAATTCTGATGGGGGGCACGGTGGCTTAGTGGTTAGCACGTTCGCCTCACACCTCCAGGGTCGGGGTTCGATTCCCGCCTCCACCTTGTGTGTATGGAGTTTGCATGTTCTCCCCGTGCCTCGGGGGTTTCCTCCGGGTACTCCGGTTTCCTCCCCCAGTCCAAAGACATGCATGGTAGGTTGATTGGCATCTCTGGAAAATTGTCCCTAGTGTGTGAGTGTGTGATTGCGTGAGTGAATGAGTGTGTGTGTGCCCTGCGATGGGTTGGCACTCCGTCCAGGGTGTATCCTGCCTTGATGCCCAATGACGCCTGAGATAGGCACAGGCTCCCCGTGACCCGAGGTAGTTCGGATAAGCGGTAGAAGATGAATGAATGAATGAATGAATGAAAAAATTCTGATTTATCTTTAACAACTGTTAACTCTTTGGTCAAACACATCATTAGTAATTATAAACACATCATTATTAGAATTATAGACATATCTAAACTAATGTGGAGATTTTTTATCAATCAAGATCATGTTCAGCTATCTAACATATATAATTCCACTTATAGCAGGAGTTAAATCTCATACATCAGGTAACATCCAAAAAGAATGCCATTCATCTTCAGTAAGAGCTGTAACACAGACAGGTTTGCTGTGGATCCAAAGCCTATCCCAGAAATATTAGAAGTAAAGCAGGAATCCACCCCAGATGGGACGGCAGCCCATCACAGGCCACAGTATACACACATACACACACATACACACACATACACACACACACACACACACACACACACACACACACACACACACACACTCACTTCTGCTGAATTTTTGGAAGATAGTAGAAAACCAGAGAACTTGAGAGAAACCTATCTAGACACTATGATGATACCTTTGCATTGTAGATTTACCTTATGCAGATTTACCTTTGGCTGATGTTTTTATCCACATTTGAGACAGAATAGTGGCAGCATGGTTATAGGATTTAAACTCATGCCTTTAAAACACTAGACCAGCTCCTTCCCTAATAATTGACCACTGCCCTGCTGCACCACAATGACACATAGAGAAAAACTCTGCTGAAAAATGTTGCCTGCAAATCTCAGTGACTTTTGGACTGGTGACTATGCATCAAATATGCTAACTACACTCAATAACTCTGGCTTAGCATGTAGCAGTACCAGAGGTGGTCACTACTGCATACGATTTGATATATCAGAGTGAAAGTTATCCAGCTGCAGAAACATGCTGATGCAACTTGATGCAATCAATGTATAAATGTCTCTGCTGGGAGGGAGGTGAAGTCTGCATCTGTTATAGACGGTCTTAAATTGTTTGTTTTTTTTTCACTTCCCAATAAGATTTATAAGATTATTTCCTTGGAGGTGAAGATTAAACACAGCTCTCCTCGGGTTCTCCTAGTTTTAGTTTGTGTTCAGTACATAAAAACAGTTCTTTTACATTAGGAAGCAAAATGATGAAGATAAAGCAAATCATTGTTTGACAGTGTTGGTGCAGCTCAGAGCCCCAAGCAAGACTCTATTATATTACTGATTCTTCAAACTGTATAGGTAATAAATTACAAAGGACTTCTGTATATTGATAAGATATAGTTTTAACTTCCTAAATGTCAAGATTGTAGCCATTTCTGATTTTCTTATATACACTATGTCATCATGGCAACCACAAACACTTTACCATGTGGAAAAAACAAACCTTTGCTACTTTTCCACCTCTCCAAATCTGCATACCGTTGCATGGTTGCGGTGTAATGTGGTGACAGTGAGACATGGTTACATGTGCCCTGCTTGTTTAATATCAAAACTCATAAACCAACTAAAATTGAGGATGTTTTATCTGGCTCTGGAGTTCTGGTGCAACTTGAGCAACATCACTGTTCAATGATTCACTGAGACAAAGTTGTGACTGACCATCAGGGTGGCACATGTCAGAGAAGCTCTATCTGTCTGGCACAGAATATCCTCAGGTCCACAGATTACCTAACCAATCTGCTGGGGATTTACAGCAATGTCCCACTGGGTCAGGATGCACAAGTCCATGACCAGCTCTACCATTGACTATCCATGTCTGATTCTTCCCACCTTGTGTAAAATTCAGCAACTAGGTCTGCCTCTGGCCCTTGATATAGCCATCAAGACATTGGTTGTACTGCACTTTTCACTGGTGTTTGGACCACACTTGCAGCTTCATCATTAAGCAGATGCAAAATTCTGCCCAATTTCTTATTGACACTCACTATGAGCTTATGCAAAATTCCCCATTGGAAATCAGTCTTGCCTACTAACCTGCTAGCAATTACAGCAACAATTATGGGAGAACAGGACGAGTTATCCTTACATGCATTGGTGGACACATGACTCAGGAGTGACCTTGCTGTTAAATCTTAGAATTCTCTTCAAGGTCATATTACTTTGTAAAGTTGCATGAAAGTGAACCTGCAGAGTGTTGCTTTGTTGCACCTGATATTTACCCTAAAGTATTTAGACCGGCCAGCAGCTAACAAATTCCCAGACTGATGTTCTGTTATGGAAGAAAGACACGGAATATGGAATATAAGTGGATCTGCTATGACATACAAATCAACCAGGAGCATCTGCCGCTCATGGGCATTACCTAGAAGCATGATGTTCTATGAAGTAGTGCTGGGTGTTCCATAAACTTCTGGTGGTCCTACAAGAAGACCATCACCATTACGAGTGGCTTTAGTTCAGCATTCAACTCTACACACCTATCTAATTATTTCCTCGTTGGTTAAGTGAATACCACTTGCATATTACTGACAGGGTTTCTTGTAATTTTGAAGCAGTATAAAGCTTTCAGAGATCAAGGCAAGGAGGATTCAGAATATATCACACATACTAGATCATTCATCACATTATGACTTTGATGGAAGGTCTTGGCACATGTACATACTCGCACAACAAGGTATCCAGGTGAATGTCACTGCCCATGTTACATACAATTACACATATAACTATGGAGCCTCAACATCCTAATGAATCTTATATTATTGATATATTTTAACTTGATACAGAAGAGTTATACAATCTGTCTGTACTGTTTATCAAGCATTTCTGTTTTTGTATATGTGCTCCCTATAACAACACAAAAACCCTATACAATTAGTGTTCAAATAGTATAAATATTACTTGTAAATAGTATTTGTAGCAAATGCTATGCTAAATCTATGCTAATGGTCTGGCTAATTTTCCTGGCTTCCACTGAAGATGTCTGTAGCCAAAGAACACCTTAAAAGCCCATTAGAAGAAGGACATGATGACCTGCCTTTTATTACAGTGCTGGTGTTTTTAAAAGGACAATGACCTTGGACCAGTCATGAAGGGGAATAAAGAGGAGTAGAGGGGGGTCACTGATGCTCGATACTAGCGAGCTTTAAGTAGTTTTATTTTTATCTCTGAAATGCCAAGTGAGGCTTTGTCTTAGAGAACAGCAGTGGGTGTAAATATGTCTGTGATTTTTACTAATTATCTATAATATCCATAAAGATTAGAGTTTTTAGAGGTTAGAGTGTATGTGTGTGTTCATGTTAAACAGGGTGTGTGTGTGTGGGTGTGGGTGGGTGTGTGTGTGTGTGTGTGAATGTCTTAGTCTTAGTCAGTTATAAAGATATAGCTAAATTTCCTGCCATAATGAAGCAAACACGCACACACACACACACACACACACACACACACACACACACAGATGCGCACACACAGGCATCTAACCCTTAAATAAGAGGTTGATTGCCTCCAGGCAGTTCAGTTTTCATCATTCTTTCCTCATTTTTTTCTCAATTTGATTCTGAAAAAAATCCAATTTTTCCTTTATTATTTATTATTATTATTATTTATAACTGAAACTATTAGCTTCAGAAGCTCAGTTACAGACTGGCTTTGGGAAGTGAGCAGAATTTCTTGACTAAACATAATCAATGTTTACAGATAATATAGCTAATATTCGTAAGCTAGTTCTCTTCCTGTGGGGTTACGGTGTACCAGAGCACAACATATTTTTCTATAGTGTTTCTCTCTCCATTTGAAAAGGTCAGTTACTCTGGAACACTTAGAAGAAGGGGTTCATTAAAATTGAAAATTTGATTTATACCAGAGTATAGTTATGAGTGTTCTTAGTCTCTCTCTCTCTCTCTCTCTCTCTCTCTCTCTCTCTCACACACACACACACACACACACAAACGTTTCACATTTAACACTGTCACTGATGTTAAATTCATTAAAAGGTCCATTAGGATGCTTTTAATTAAGTCTTCTTATCCAATTCCAACGAGGCAGTGCTGCCATATTCACTGCTGATTTCCGTCTTCCACCTTCATTTCGTCATAACACTTCTCTCCTTCTCTCTCTCACTCTCTCTTTTTCTTCACCGCATCACACTTTTTGCTGACTAGGGAGTCCCTGAAAGTGCCGAGCGGTGCTTCCCATCAGCACGGATATTACAGGGAGGCCCCAAGTGCAATTAAACAGAAAGACAGAGGGAGACATATTGAGAAGGACAGGGAAAAAGAGGACTCAGCCTGGGGTAATCATTCTATAAAAGCACCTCCTCGTCTCAGCTGCCTTGAATGTCAGCAATTACAGGACACAGAGGAGCACCAGAACACACACACACACACACTCACATGCCGAAGTGTATGCATACGCAAACAAATGGACATCCATATCAGCACCAAGGTGAACATGTAGGACACAAACACATGACAGACAGAATAAGAAAGGAGGAGAAAAGGGAAAAGAAAGTTTTGAATCAACCGATCCCTCCTACAGGATTTCCAAATTTTGACAATTAATGAAAAGAATACAGAATACAGAATAGGTCTGTAGTCATGTCAATATGTAAAAACCTTCAAAAATCATTTTCTAACCAGTTTCTCTAACATTCTCACGGATACTGAATATGTATGTGGCTAAAAAAGTCATTTTAAAGACCTATTAAAATGAGGACAGGGTGATACTTATTAAGATATTAAGAAAAAAATATATTAAATAAACAAATAAGGTGTAGACATAGTAGGGTTTTGTGGTTATATTAAAATAATCAACATCAGTGTGGTATGATATAATGCGCAGTCACTGTTACCAGCATGAAATACTTTTTTTTTAACCATAGTAATTTGCAGCTGATTGAAATGCTGATAGTTACATTCAACATTGCGGAACGAATACGAGTTAGCACTTACATTTACCAGAACGGTCTTAACATAATGTTTTCCTGCGAACCAAAATCAATGAAACATCTCCTGCAATTTTTTCCTAATGACATCGTTGTAGTAATGACTTTATTACAGTGTGGCTAAACGTGTAGACTTCAGCGTTCTGTTTAAAATCCAATGGAAGACTCTTCTCGAGATCCTTCTGTTCATTTTTATAGTGTGTGCTGTAATAGTAAAGGCCTATCTCAAGGACTAAAGAGATGAATAGTATTTAGTTTAATTCTGATAAACGATGAACACATTCTTAGTCTTGTTTGGAGTTTGACTCAGAATATGAGAGGATGAATAGAAGTGCGTGATAAATGCACATTAACAGTAAACTTCTACCTTCGCACTGGACAAGGACGTCCATTTTGCATAAATTGTTTATGTAGCATACATTATATCAACTTTAGAACCTGGTTCTTGTTTGTCTGAGTGAGAAAGAGAATAAAACCTTATCGTTACTGAATAACTACACAATTAATACACAATTACCCTTATCACTAATAATAATGAGACTATCATGTGATGACAGGGTTAGGAGGTAGGAAAAATTCCACCGACATCATGTTTCCACCAACATCAACACACACACACTACATACTGTGCACTGGAGTGTGCATTAAACAAAAGTACAACTATACAGCTGACATTTGGGCATTTTATTGCTTGTTTATCGATGCATGTGTGTGTGTGTGTGTGTGTGTGTGTGTTTAAGGAGCGGTCAAGTGTACACAGTGCTTCTGAATCATTTTACTGGTTGCAGCCTGTTTCTGTGTGTGTATGTGTACAGTATGTGTGTGTTTTCTTTTTCTGACGATCAAGAGCAGCACAGGTGTGGGACGCGTCCTTCACTTTAATGTGCCATCAATCACCCAGGCTGGAAACATGCCAGCGTGTTAACAACGGCAGACGGATCGCCCACACACATACACACTCATGCTCTTTTTTTAACAGAGAACAAACACGCATGACTTCATTTAAACACAGTCAGACAGCCAGAACTCGAGTACATATGCACACAAGAACAAGTATGACGCACCACATACAACGTAGCATTCTTTTATTTATTGAGCTCTACATGGAATGAAATCTCTGTGCTCTTAAATGATTCATGCATTCAACTCTTTCATGCGTTTGACTTAAAGAGGCTAAAAAGCCGTAGTTTGTCTCCGTTAACCATTTCTTTCTATCATTAAACTGCGGTGGAAACTTAGAAAAGAAAATACTAGTTAATCTTGCTGCCTATTGCGTAGTTTGGAGTTTTGTAGTACATCAGTTCTACATCAAGTCTGATTATATTTATATTCCCTTTATATTCACAGCATTCAGAATCTTGAAGGTTGAGATCGGATTTTCTATCTACGCTTCCATATATGGCATTCGTTTACACTACAAAATACGCCAATTTCTGTCAAAAACACACCTCATTGTTCTAATCCCCCCACTTTTAACCCAGGATAGAGGAACAGTTCACACTTTAAAAGCTGGGTTATGAAACCCTTCTCCGAAGCAGCCTTCACCCTGCACTGCATTGCCAAACATGTACGATGTGAGACAATGCAGTGTTAAAATATTATGTCTAGACTCCTAAGAACAGACACCTAAAAAGAAATTAAACAGCCTCATTACACGTGTTTTGTACAGTCACTGAAAGCCCATGTGTCATGTATACACTAGTTTTTCTTGTTGTTTTTTTTGCCTTTGCGTATCTCAGGAGGCTTAAAACAGCCAAGAAGAATTTCAGTTGCATTATTTTTTTTCTTACTGATGTGAAAGCACGAGACGAGCCGTTATTTAAAGTGGTCACATGTATTTATCCAATGATGGTTATTGATACTGCAAATAATTAACTCAGGGATTAGTAATGAACAGTGTGAAATATTATTAATGTTAATTATAATGAATGAGCAGTAAACATGAAATAAGACAAAAAACAAGGAATCTTTTTACTTTTAACTAAAAAAAATAAAAGATGCAGCTCGATGTGGATCGAAGTTAATGTTAGCACTATGAAATTGATTCTTTCCCTATTACGGCACATTCAAAGTGTTTCATTCCCCCATTCGGTTTATTCAATACAGCCATTTAATAAAACTCACTCACTCATTTTCTACCGCTTATCCGAACTACCTCGGGTCACGGGGAGCCTGTGCCTATCTCAGGCGTCATTGGGCATCAAGGCAGGATACACCCTGGACGGAGTGCCAACCCATCGCAGGGCACACACACACACTCTCATTCACTCACGCTATCACACACTACGGACAATTTTCCAGAGATGCCAATCAACCTACCATGCATGTCTTTGGAATGGTGGAGGAAACTGGAGTACCCGGAGGAAACCCCCGAGGCACAGGGAGAACATGCAAACTCCACACACACAAGGCGGACGCGGGAAGCGGGAATATCAGCCACCCTGTTTCTGTCTTCGTTTCTCTCCTGAAGTTAATAAGTAAACTAGATATTTCCACTTTATTCCTGAATGGAATATAAGAACAACACTGTAAAGTTTGACTTCTAGAAGTGTGATGTGCTATAAAATGTAAAGACATTTGTGAAGACAGAAAGGAAGTCAAGTGTTATGTGCCGTTTCTTATTGTTGCATTAATAGTGACAATCTTCATACTAAACTGTAGAGACGATATAATTTTATCTCTGTCTCTTTCTTACACACACACACACACACACACATACACACACACACACACACACAGACACATACACACAGACACACACTATAGATAGATAGATAGAGAGAGAGAGAGAGAGAGAGAGAGAGAGAGAGAGAGAGAGAGAGACAGGTAGATAGAGACATGTAGACAGACAGACAGATAGGTAGATAAATAGATAGATACAGTAGATAGATAGATAGATAGATAGATAGAGATAGAGAGAGAGAGAGAGAGAGAGAGAGTTTTAAATCACCTGATTTATGCCATTATTTTATAGTATCGCTACAGCCATAGTCCTACTAACACAACATTCACAGCCCTCTCATTTAATGTTAAAAAATGTTTACAAAGTCATTAAATTGGAGTGTAAGACATGGGATCAACAGCATGTTACCAGTCAGAAGCTTCTGTCCTGGTCCGTAGAATGACATGCACATAGGAACACAAGTGGACATATCGCTGGTAACTGAAGAAAAAAAATCTATTATTTTTTCTTTTTTTTTCCCCCCTTTTACTCATTCTAATCATTAATTGGTTTTAACCCTAATGCTTTTCACTGGTGTTAACCCTAATGCTTTTTATTGGTTTTAACCCTAATGCTGTTCATTGGTTTTAACCCTAATGCTTTTCACTGGTTTTAACCCTAATGCTTTTCACTGGTGTTAACCCTAATGCTTTTCACTGGTGTTAACCCTAATGCTTTTCACTGGTGTTAACCCTAATACTTTTCATTGGTGTTAACCCTAATGCTTTTCAAAGCCCTAATCTCACATTAGCTCAAGCTTTAAAAATGAAACATTTTTTCTTAAAAAAAGAGTTAAATATATACATTTTTTAGATCTATTAGCTAGTACATTGTTGAAACACACTCACGCATTCACACATTCACACACACACACACACACACACACACACACAGGCAGGTTTAGATTGCTGCAATTATGTTCCTTAACCTTAGCTTTAGCCTTAGCCTCTGCCCTTAACGACAGTCCTGTCAGTTGGTACAGTGGTACGTTTCCTTTCATTTTTGCGTGCTTTGCTGTGGGCTTTGTGTTTAGGGTTATTTATTTATTTATTTATTTATTTTTATTTTTTTACAGTGACAGAAGGTGAACACACTGTAGTTTCCAATGTTCATTAATTTAATATTATGCATACACAAGCTAATGATCACATGCTGATTTCTCTATTATATCTATTATTATATTATATATTATATCGTTATTTTTAAAATGGTCACAGTTTTCTTCAGCTTTCTAGAGATCGGATTAGAAGAAAACCTAAACTTGTGTGCAGTTCTGTCTAACACTCTCAGCGCCATGGCGGCTTAGTGGTTATTACATTTGCCTCACACCTCTGGGGTTGAGGGTTTGTATGTTCTCCCTGTGCTTCAGTGGTTTCCTCTGGGTACTCGCTAATTAATTGTTTAGGCTTTAGGGTTTCGATTCCTGCCCTTTGATTCCTGGTTTCCTCGTAAAGTCACAGAGACATGCACTGTACTGTAGGTTGTCTGTAGGATGTGAATGTGTGTATGTGTGTGTATGTGTGTGTGTTCCTGAGTCCCTGAGGATAAACTCCAGGCTCTGTGTGGGTGAATATTTCTTTTATGACTTCTGCATCATTGAGTCAGTACGAAACATGATCAATTTCCAAACATTACATTTTCAACAGAAAACAAAATGAAATTAAGGGTACAGTACATTTCCATGAGTAAATGTTTGTATATCGGTTATGAAAGCAACATATTACACAGTACACCACCACGAAACATAATGCACGCTGTCAGGTTTCATGCAAGTGTGACAGTCAGAGTCTCCAGAAGTGGCGGATTGTCTAAAAACCTAAAAAAATAAGGAGCATCTAATTGCCTTATAGAACTGCAATAAATGACAACTGAGGCATTTTTAAAAAGCAAATGGATAGCTCAGCAAATCCTGACGTTTTAATATGTCACTGTTTATTGTTCTTTATTGCATTTACAAACGGAGAAACTTTCATTTTTAAGCACTTAGCTCTGTGTTGTTCTGCCTATGTAGAGTCCTATTGTCCTATGTAGCATCACGGTCCTAGAGAAACGTCTCATTTCATTGAGTACTGTACTGCGTCAGCTATATATGGTTGAAATGACAAGTAAAGCTTCTTCACTTGACTCGAAGTTCAATATTTTAAAAGCTCTCTTAAATATGTTAATTATTTGGTTATTCATATTCATATATGAATTTGGTTATTCATATATAGATAGATAGATAGAATATTGTTATATAATGATTATAATTGTTTTAATATTCTCTTATTTTAGATGGTTTGCTTTTAACAACGCAATTATTTTGTGGAAGATAAAAACACACTCTTTTGTGCCAATCACGATCAAAAAACTAAACACTAATTCTTACCATTAATCTACAGTTTGCTACATCCTTGTGATCCTTCATCTCTACAGTACAGGATCATGTTCTAGAAGAGCAAAATGCAGTGGGTGTAAAGAAAATAACGCTAGTGCAATGTCACTCAGCGCTGCAGTACATTTGCACAGAGCTTCAGTACTTATACAACTCATAACCCTGTCAGCATGAATTTGATGGGTTGTGTAAGGGCTACGTCGGAGACCTCTGTAGTCGAGAGCTGACGGTGCTGCCACGAAACGTGAAATGAGTCAGTGTCCCTACGGTAAATGAAAAAAGGCTGACTGCCGTCTTTCCCATCAGCTTTTATGTGTAATGAAACTCTGAAGTACAGTATAATTAAAATCGGGGGTGGTAACAGAGTGCAGTGAAAAAAAAGTGAATTTACTTCATTCAAATGCATGTCATTTCCACAAGGCTAAAACCTATAACACGTCTGCCTCACGCCTATGAGGTCAGAGGTTTGATTTCTGCCTTTGTTCTGTGTCCTGTCCACATTCTCCACCATGTTTCAGGGATTTCTTCCAGGTACTCCAGTTTTTTTCCCGTCAGTGCTCTTCAGTGAGTTGGCACTCTGTCCAGGTTGTCCCTCTCCTTGTGCCCCAAGTCCCCTGGGATAGACCCCATGCTCTCTATGACCATGTGTAAAATAAACACTACAGAAGATGGATAGATGGATGGATGGATTGATGGATGGATATGATGCAAACCATTTATTCTAGTATATTGCATCACACATTGTGTTAATACAGATTGCTACATTTTCTTTTATTTCTACAGAATTCTTTTTTGTTTTATAACAGATACAGTGGAAAGGAACAGACAAAGGAGGTAAAATAAAAAGCTACAGTAACACAGTGATCATTTGAATCGTAGGGTTTTTTTTTCCTGAAAGAGAAAATAATGAAGAATTAAAGGTTTCGTGAAATTTCCAAAGCTTTTTTGTCCATCACAAGCAGCAAATGAATTCGATTTGTTTAGATATGCACTAGCTCTGTTATTCGGTGTGTCCACTACTGTATCACAATCCACTTGGTTTGGAAATTTAATGAAAATGAAATTCCGATTTAATGCAAAGGCTTGAGACAAATATAAAAAATGGCTATATAACCACAGACAAAGATTTTTATTTCTGTTAATGCAACTTGTGACTCTGCCACTGCTGCAGTATAAATATATCTACCTGGCAAGTTTTTTGGTGGAAGGATCCAAATGAGGGTGTTTCACTCTGAAGGGAGGACATAGCTTAAAGGGAAAGACCTTGGAGGGGAGAGCTGGCTGCTTTTACCGCTTGTTTTTTTTCTCCCCCATAACAGAAAAAGCTATTACTTTCCAGGGAACTATTAAACCTTTTTTAAGAACCGGCTTGTATTTTCGTGAGTTTAAAAGCTGAGCCATTATGTACTCAAATGTAGGAGTATTGCTAATGCTAATGCATGCTGTAAATGAAAACCGTTGAGGATCATCCACAGCATTTATCCATACAGTAGCACAAACACGCCATCATAGACAAGAACTGCAAAAAAAGATGTTAGATACCGGTTTTATTATTATTTTTAGCGGTTTCTTTAAGTGCAAAGATGCTCACATGGAGCTTTGTTAGCTCTGTAGAACGACTATTTTGTTCATAGCATTTTGTTCTTTGTTTATTTCTTTCATTTTTTTTTTATTTATTCACATATATTTTTCATTTTTTTTCTAATATTCTAAGAAAATTCTAATTCAAACATGCCCTTCTTATAAAAGTCTTAAAAATTAAACACATACATCAGTTTGGCACATTTTCTTCACACTGCAGCTCTGGCAAAAATGAAATTTTGTTTTATACTTGCAGCTTCACTTTGTTTTGTGTAAATGCTACTACACTCTAACCATATAACCCTCCCTGCTTACAAACACCAGAATCAGCCACGAACAAGAGTTCTGTTTTAATGCTTAACAATGAATGATTCCTTCGTGGCTAAGAGAAACAAAAGTGATAATGTTTTGTATCACACTGGCGCTGAGATTACTCCCTTTGACGAATTTCATAGACTTTGAAAGAAATCTTCTACCAGAGTATTTTTCAGGTACTCACTTTAATCAGTTTGGTACTTTGTTGACCTCCACCTGCCTTACAGACTCAGATTAACACTCTGTCATGAGTGGACACATGGCAGATTGTGTGAAAGAAATCTATTTATGTTTGATATTGAGCCTGTGAAAAAAGCTTAATGCCCATCTGAAACACAATGACACCACCGCAGCAGGTGTGTGACTGATGGTGCAGTTTGTGATTTCATAGATCCATGCTAATGTGTGTGTATCTCATTCCAGACCATTACAGTAGACGTATTGAAAACTATTTCAGCCTTTGGAAATATAAGCCAGTTCTCAGAGAGTTTATCACGAACCCCTCAGACTGATGCTGCTGTTAAATAAAAAACACTCATTAAAGCCAGGATACACAGAGTCTTTCCACTCCAGCAGTGATTATTTAGTTAGTTAGTGTAGCAATACTGGGCTTTAGGAAATCAGAACACAGACTGTTACTGTCACTTAACAACATCTTTTCTTGTCGCTGGGGAAAAAACATCATCTTCCATATGTATCTTTCTTTAGGAAATGTGAATATAAGGGCTTTTCACACTTAAAGATTACGGTCATGATAAACCCCAGGTTAAAGGGAATCATGGGGTATATTGTTCCATGTTTCATAATGCTCTTACTTTATATATTTTACTGTACAGCCCTGCTTCTAAATTACAAATGTGAACCTCTACCCAGGGTTAAAGGCAGGGTTTAGAATGATGACAACCCAGGGTTAACCCAGTGTAAAAAGCCTAACGTATACCTTTAAATTTCTAGGCAAAGATAATTAAACCCTCTGGGATCCCTCTTAGTTAGTACATGCCATCTACACTATTAGAAGTATTACTCCTTCCCAAGCATAAGAAACACACTAAAGGTATAAACGATGTGTTCTTAAAAGTGCAGCCCCAGCAACAATAAAAGGTCCAGTTTATTACTTTATTTGTAATGGTGTAGGCAGAAAAGGCAGCCAGTGAGGTTATGTGACATGAATAGGATGCAGGCTGCCCTCTGGATGCGTAGCACACCAGTGACTCCAGTGTTCCATTGTATTTTAATCCTGCAAATACTTAAATGCCATTGAAATGTCATCACCTTGCTTACGAGTAGTTGTGTATGTGCCTATTTGTGTCACATGTTACTTTTTGAGACAAGAGGTGAAGCATTGTATAACCCTGTGTAGTAAATGTCCCCTTAAAAGTCCCCATTTTCCCGTCATACTTTTACTTTATTTTACACCTTTTTTTTTTTGTGGTCCGAAGGCTGGTCATGAATCACAGTATTGCTGTTGTAGCACTTATTCTGTTCTTACTTTATTTTTGTTTATGTTTGATGTTGTTGTTGTTTTAGTGCTTGGCCATGCCTTAGAATTACATATTACCTTTATTTTGCTTATGTACATATAATATGCGTATATATAGAAAGCAACCAAAAACAGTTTTCAGTGTGGTTACTTAGGTTAAGGCTAGTGTGTGTGTGTGTGTGTGTGTGTGTGTGTGTGTGTGTGTGTGTTTGTGTGTATGTGTGTGTGTGTGTGTGTGTGTGTGTGTGTGTGTGTTTGTGTATTTTGGTTCATCAGCCAAAGTTCCCAGAACAAAAAAGGCAGAGGTCACACACACAACAAAACACACAGTGTCACATATCAACACACACTCTGCTCTTTCGTGACAGCACTTGTTCCATGCTGAGCAGCAGAACCCAGACTTGCATCCTGCAGGTGAAGATAAATTTGTGTGCAGCGAAAGATCAGAAACTCAATCAATAAAATCACTGAGCAGTTACAGTGACCTACCCACTCCCCACTGACATACACTCATACACACATACACACAGAGTTAGAGAGAGAGAGAGAGAGAGAGAGAGAGAGAGAGAGAGAGAGAGAGGCAGTCCCCTCTCTGAGATAGTCCTGTTGTGGGTGCACACACACACACACACACACACACACACACACAAACATCTAGCCGTTCCTTTGCAATCTAGGTTTAACAAGCTGGAGTAAACTTAAAGTTTTCTGACAGGACTCAAAGGGAAGTAGAATGAGGGATTACCTTTTTGTGATCCCATTTTTCTTGCTCAGCAAAGTGAGAGAGAGAGAGAGAGAGAGAGAGAGAGAGAGAGAGAGTGAGAGAGAGACTGAGAGAAAGTTCAGCATTCTCTAAAAATGTTCTATTATTTTGAAATTACTCACAAAGGGCTCTCTCTTGCTCTCTGTCACACACTTTATTTCTTTGAAGCAGATCCACATAATAAAACAATAACTGCAGCACTTTGGAGGAGTTTATGCTGATGCACACACTGACCGGAGAAGTAGGAAGTTCGTGGTCAGGTGCCATGCAGGCAATCTGAGCTGTATTTTAGCCGGGAATTACTGCTCTTCACTCTGCTGCAGCAGATGCTGTGCTACGGGAGGATGGTTTCCCTCATAATTACCATGATGAACTTTCCACATGATGGTCATTAATATACCCACAGAGCCATAGAAACACAGAGCCTGACCCTCCGTACTGATGCAGCTCTCTGGAATGTGCATCTCTGTGAGTGTAGTAAGTAAAAGTGAAAGAAATCTTTAAACTTGTGTAGATTAAACTTATCCCCTGGACAAGTTATCATCAGCCGATCATGTGGCAACATAGCAATGCATAAATGCATGCAGAAACAGGTTAAGAGCTTCAGCTAATGCTTCAAACATCAAACATCAGAATCCCCTAGTCTATGTGATTTGAACCATGGCATGCTTGTTGGTGCCAGATGGGATTATTGTAGTATTTCAGTAACTGCTGATCTCTTGGAACAGTCCAACATTCTATAACATTCAACACCCCAAAATATACACAAATGCACAGCGTAATATATACACCACCACATAAACAACATACAACACACATCCTGCCCTGCAGCCACCACTCCAGTGTCAGCACCTTGCAGTGGTCATTAAGTTTAGATTTTATGGTAACACAATATTACTGTAGGAAGCTATATTTTCTATTTTGTTGTATTACATTCTTTCTGTTTTCTTTTCTTGTCATAGTATATGCCATACCTACCAGAGAGCAAAAAAACAAAGAGAATCAGGTAAAAACTGAGGCAACAACTGCCCCCCCCTGGGCTTGATAATGTTCCTGTAACAGAACACTTTGTTGTACTTTATTCCTTGTTTATCTTCCTAGTAGATTAAGCAATACAGTTTGTAGCATAAATACAAAAAAAAAAAAAAAAAAATGAATTCAATACATTTAAAAAACATCCAATATTACTGATATAAAATAATCCTTTTTGTGGTTGTTTTGTAACCGGATTTGCAAAAAACTATTAATATGTAATACAAGATAATCCATAAGAACTTGTTAATTATGGCAATATTTCATGTTTTAGTCCGAAAAGAAAGAAACATTAGCTAATTAAGGTGTTTCAAACAAACATTAATTAATACAAATATTGATTATTATGTTAATGGTACATATTGATCATTAGTAATAAAATCAGTGATTGTTAATGGTAATTATAACAAGGCACTGAGAAATATTGATCTGAGAGATATTGATTCATTTTTTTATAATTGCAGTTTGGATCATGGCCCAGCTGAAAAATTATAAAGCTAATATTTGATTTTTTTGTTTTGTTTTTTACAGAAAATGCTGCAGAGAAAAGAATATTTCCTCTAGCAGATCTGCTAAGAACAGCTGCTGGATTGTGAAGAACTTTTGCTAAGATACAAAAATGTGTAAATTGCATTGCTTTAATTGTCAGCTTAAGGATTTACTCCAAATGCATAAAGTCTGGTATTGTCATGTCCAGTTCACATTCATTAAGCTTTAGAGGCATCCCGGGACATGCATGCATCTCAGTGGTGCCCTCTATTGGCACAGGCAGTTATTACTGAAATACATCTGAGTCAAGGGCAATGCATTTCAGATACTACACTGACTGTTCTGCTGTTTTACATGTATTCCCTTGCGGCTGTATATCAGTGAACAGCTGCTTAGTTTTAATATTTCGATCTTTACACGTAAAATAAGCCAAGCTGATCATGGTCATGCAGAAAGGCAAATAAAAATAGACGTTTTACTTCAAATTGAATTCTTGCTCTAAAACAAATCTAATGCAGCTATTTTTCCAAGAGCTGTTTAAGGTCACTCTGGCTTGGTGACAGTAAACAATGCATCATGCTGTCTCAGGAGAAAGAGGAGCAGCTCTGACCAAGACACCTGTGTTCCACATCACTTCTCCCATGATGGCGTAAAGCTCGAGAGGGCCTTCCCCCTCTGTACAGTGTTTCTGGCCATGAACTCATCAGTGCTGTGATTGATTTATTGTAACAAAGTAAAGGTCTTGATGTGCTTTATTGCACAAACAGATGACACTCAAGTATCCAGCACAATAAACACGCACCTACATGAGAATGTACACGCACACACACACACACACACACACAAACACACACACACACACACTATATTTGTCTTGTTTGCATAAGCCTTACAGGTGGAAAGACATGGCAGGGCGAGACTGGAAAAGTCGTAAATGCAGCCGTGACAATTTAACTTGGGTGTGAATGATGGATGACCACGTCAAGTTCATTCATTGACCGTAAAACAGTAGTACAGCTCAAAGGCACCGTGTCACACAATCAAATAATCAGACAATCAAATCACAGCAACAATCTTTCTTTCCTTCTGCTAAACAGAAAGAAGACACGCTGAATACAAATGTTGTTTTATAGAGAGTACTTTAAATTAGACTTAGTTCATACTTCAGTATCCCCTGGTCAGGGTCACAGTGAATCCAAAGCTTGTCCCTAAAATACACTGGATTCGATGCAGTTCCATCGCAGAACACTATGTTTACACATGAACTGAAAGTTATGATGATTTTGTTAAAGTTTTCCCATCACCATTACAAATCACTCACAGGGTTAGGCATGAATTTTGAAACTTCAATGTGAACTTTTTATGTGCACAAATGAATTCCATATAATTCCCAGGACCAGTTCTCATATCCACATTTATGTTTTTCACCCTCATACAGTAGCTATACACACATGTACTGTTAGTTTCGCTGCACTTACTGTATATATGCTTTAAGAGGAATGAGTTACTCAGGAGCTATGACTTTATTTCAAGTCATTGCCTTTTATAACCACATAAAAGTGTCAGTGTCATTAGATGAAAATTGATGGAGAAATTGAGGACTTTTTTCGACTCACCTGGTCTCTTCTCCAGTTTTCTCCCTCGACTGCCACACAGTCGCACTTTGGAGATGAGGATAAGGATCTGTTTTTGACATAGGGACTTGTTGCTCTTGGGGCAGGGTTTGCGCTTGTTGGAGATCTGCCGGTTGGCCTGCGGGTCCTTCACTTCCCTGCGCTGTCGGATCAGCGAGCTGGCGAGGGCGGCCATCTTGCTGTGCCCAGCTCACCCAAGGGGCACGGAGGGCGTCACTGAGCCGCCAACCTGCCCAACCACCCAGGATGATAAACTGAGATGCCAACGGAGCAGAGCCAGAAAGACAGAAATGAAATAAAAGTCTCTTGAGGGAGGGGGCTGTTGAAGTTTTTGGGTGGGTTGCTGGTGTCGTGTTTCAGAAGTCGCTCTGATATGCTAGTGTTGGACCTCGAGTGTGACAGTGAGTTATTATCAGAGTCATGTTGCTTTTGGAAGAGCTGAACACAAACAAAACATGCTTCTGTCTCGCTCTGTCCTGTCTGTGTCTCTCGTCTAGCTTGTCCGGTAAGTCCCAGCTCCACATGCACAGAGAAACCTCGAGCAGATACTTTAGTTTTACGTCGACTCCAGATGTTAACAGTATTTCACAGCGTCGATCATTGAGCTAGCCAAACTCAAACACACAAATGGCAATGTTGAAAAATGTTCCAGAAAATAAAAAAAACTACAAACAAGGCAATCCGTAGTGGAATTTAATTACAAAAGGAACACAATTTTAAAAGCAAAGACATGATTTTGATGACACATTAAAAATAAAGAAACGTAAACCAGGTCCAATCAATGCCAGAAGCTCACGTCCAGAGTAAGGAATGACAGAAAGAGAAGCGAGGATGAACGGAATTGAATGGAAGACTGATGCTGTCATCTTTCAGCCCCCTCAGTGTTCGCTCCATCTCTGGCCTTTGGGAAACGGTTTGTAAATTCCACAGGCTCCCTCATGCAGAGGTGACATTCAGGAACAAGGAAGAATGAATGAGAGGGAGAGAGAGGAAGAGAGGAAGGTGTGCACTGTGGTATGCAGCTAGCACAGATGAGCAGGCAGTCCTGTGTCCTTCACCCACGTTGAGAAATCAAGGAATGAATGAATGAGGGATGAGAGGGAAGAGGGAGGTGTGGAGAGGATGGATAGAGATTTCTGTCCCTTACTTTATGAATGGTTCTACATGTCACTCGTCTCCGAGCACTGGTCCTGCCGTACAAGTCCTGAGAAAGAAACCTTGTCCCACAGGTCCAATTATGTTAGTTCTGGTCCAGTTCAATCTCTTCAATCCCCAGTTTCCGATCCTGTGCCAACTCTGACAATATGTGACTCTGAATGAGTGTGTGTGAGAGAGAGAGACGGCATATGTGTTTGACAGAGGGAGTGTATGAGTGTGTACTCCCTGTCTCTCCCCTCTTGCCTGTATTATCGAGCCAACACTGGAAGCATGCTTCTCTCGCGCCGTCCCTCCTTCTCAAAGCCCTCCCATTTTCTCTCCTCCCTCCTTTATTTCCCTCCCTCTGTCATTCATATCCCTCCTTTTTTTCCTCGATCACTCACAATCACTCCTTCTCCCCCCCTCATTCCTGACTTCCTATCCTTCCCTCCCCCTAGTCTGTTCGCTCACTCTCTCTTTCTCTCTCTCTCTCTCTCTCTCGCTCTCTCTCTGACTGCGGAGTGGTGTGGACTGGAGCGTTAAAAAATTAAGCCTGCCTGATGTTTCTTTAAAGAGACAGAGGATGAGACTGCGAGGCTTCTGTACTGTCCACAGTGTAAATAATGACAAACGGCCACAGAAGCGATAAAAGATTCAACATGCCACGAATGTGTAACAGCTAAACAACTGGATGACTAACCAAATTGATATTAACAACTAAAGTGTCAAATATACAAAGTCGCAAATGTAAGAGTATAATCAAGTGGTCTTGATGATGATGATCAGAAATGATAAGCTTGGAATTTTGATGGACTGTTGTTTTTGTTTTTCCTCCAGGTATAGATGGATTTATACATGAATGCTTTTTTTGAAGCACTATGAATGCCACATTGATAGAGTTGAAGATGTTTGATAGTGCTACAATCTTTGGTTTCACTGATTTGAGCTCTTAGTTTGATTTTCCTCCTGTATTTAAACCATCTGTGTATTCCTTTGGGCAGTTCCAGGATTCAGAGCACCTTTAGCGCAGTTGTCCATGTGTCTCCTTCAGGTCCTTGGAGTTCCTCCAGGTCTGCTTGTGTCACACAACAGCAAAGTATCACATCTCTCCTAGATGTGAGTGAGTGTGGAAATGGATTTGATGCCCTGTAACGAGCTGTTATCTGAAGTCGATTGAACTAAAAGCAGTTACTACAGAATCAAGATTTTTTTCCTTTGTCTTCAACTCCAATCTACTTGCTAGTTCTAGTTTTCTGTAGTGGTTCCTGGCTTTCCCTTTTTTTCTAACATTGTTTGTTTATGTTCTAAACCCAACTATGGGTCTAGATGATGAAAGATTACCGCATTTAACAGAAGGAGAAAGTACATCTAAGCACCCAACAGGAAATACATGTCTTAATGTGTTACAAGTATATAATGTGTTAAACTTTGGTAAGAAATTAAAACATTGTTGAACTTAAAAGCTACTTGATTTAAAATAGTTCAATGGCTCCATCTTTCTCCTGGGAAATTGAGGTTATCTATACATTCAGTACTTGTGAAATACTGTACTAGTAGCCGGTATCTCTTTTCAGCCAAATGCTTTACTCTAATGCACATCTCATCTCACACCTCTTGATAGGTTACTATGAATTGCAGTAAAAGTGAGTGGGATGTTTGTGAGACATTTCTGATTTTCTCTGATAATTGAATTCTCTGTTGGTTTCAGCCTGTTCAGAAAGAAGCATAAGTCAGTTTTGGTACTTTTATTTCTTTTGTGTCCTTCAGGCTATTATAAAATACAACAAACTTTGCACCTTTGGTTTGACTTAAGCTGCTTAAGAGGCTTCCAATTTGACATACGTCAGGCAAAAGGCTTCACCCTTCACATTCTATATACGTATAGTTCTCTAAACAACAGACTTTCCTGAAACTGAAACTATTATATGTTTCCCTTTTACACATACCTCAACCAGGATTAAGGTTTTTGCATTTTAAAGTCTAGTAAAAGTGAAAACACACTGACTATGGCACTGCAGCATGACTGCTGTTTGGATAAACAGTGACTGATAAAAGACCGAATGCTTAGTTTAATTTCCTTTTCGCAACAGTATGTAAGAAATCCTGACAATCACTGTGTGATAAAATGGCACTAAACAGATCTAGTGATACATTTTGTCTGTAGCTGAGGTTGAGGAACTGTCATCACCAGAATTTACAGGTCATGCTGAAAGTGTTGGTATTTCTATTGCTGGGTTGTTATTGTTTTTTCCAGGCTTTTACTTTTTATCTGTGGGAATCATGATACAGTTCATATATAAATAAAAAAAAAGCACTTCACGTTAAGCTCACGTTCACTTTAGGTTAATATTGTAACTGAATGTATATACAGTATCTCACAGAAGTGAGTACATCCCTCACATTTTTGTAAATATTTTATTATATCTTTTCTTGTGACATCACTGAAGAAATGACACGTTGCTACGATGTAACGTGGTGAGTGTACAGCTTGTATAAAACTGTCAATTTTCTGTCCCCTTAAAATAACTAAACACATAGCCATTAATGTCTAAACCGCTGGCCACAAAAGTGAGTACACCACTAATGCCCCTTTTCCACCAGAAAGTACCGGGTGCTGGTTCAGAGCTAGTGCTGGTGCTGGTTCGAAGTTGGTTCCACTGGCGAGCCTTCTAAGAACCGGTTTGCCTTTCCATGTGCTAGAGAGCCATCACAGAGCCGAGTCTTACGTCACTGTATACGTCTCATCTTTCCCAGCAACGTTAGCGAAACAACATCAGCAATTGAGGATGCTGCTTTACTGCTAATGCTCATGGCTTTGCGAACCTACATTGGCATCCAAACGCGGCGAATCCAACGTGTACGTGCAACTCGATGTAATTTGTATAAACGGAGGTTGCAATCGATAATAACGGAAAGTACATACCATTTTATCATTAACACAGAAAAAAGTTAGCCTTAGCATGTAGCTACCTACTATCATGTGTGCTGATAATTGATCATATTATGGTGAAGTAAAAATTCTAATTCTATTTGTCACATACACAGATATGCAGTGAAATGCTTTAAGTTTTCACATATACCAGTTTATTATGAGCCCGGGGTCAGAGCACGGGGTCAGCCATAGTGTGGTGCCCCTGGAGCAGGTGAGGTTAAGTTCCTTGCTCAAGGACCCTACGTTGATGTCTCAGAAGCTTGTGGGCTTGAATAACTGACCTTCTGATCAGTAACCCAAAGCCTTCACGTCCTCTAGAAGTGTATTAAACATTGGTATACTTAAGGTACATTATCAAAGGCGCTAACAGTAACCCTGCCCCCAGACCTGCCCCCAGACCCTGACACAAGTGGTTCTAAAGTTTAGACCAGCAATGCTTTGGTGCTACTTGAGAACCACTTTTCCTGGTTCAGAGCTGGTGCTTTGGGTGTCAAAAAAGAAAGAACTAATTTTAAATTAGGCTCTGGCTCTGAACCAGCACTCAAACTGCCAAGGTAGAAAAGGGGCATCTGTGAAAATGTCCTCTTCCACTCCTCCATGATGACATCACAGAGCTGGTGGATGTTAAAGACCTTGCACTCATCCACCTTCAGTTTGAGGATGCCCCAAGGATGCTCAATAGGGTTTAGATCTGGAGACATGCTTGGCCAGTCCATCACCTTTACCCTCAGCTTCTTTAGCAAGGCAGTGGTTGTCTTGGAGCTTTTGTCTTGTTTGGGGTTGTTATTATGTTGGAATACTGCCCTGTGGCCCAGTCTCCGAAGGGAGGGGATCATGCTTTACTTCAGTATGTCACAGTACATGTTGGCATTCATGGTTCCCTCAATAAACTGTATCTCCCCAGTGCCTGCAGCACTCATTCAGCCCCAGACCATGACACTCTCACCACCATGCGGGACTGTAGGCAAGACACACTTGTCTTTGTACTCCTCACCTTTTTGCTGCCACACACATTTTACACCATCTGAACCAAATAAGTTTATCTTGGTCTCATCAGACCACAGGACATGGTTCCTGTAATCCATGTGCTTAGTCTGCTTGTCTTCAGCAAACTGTTTGCTAACTTTCTTGTGCATCATCCTTCTGGGACGACAGCCATGCAGACCAATTTGATCTTCTTATAGCCTATGTCATCTTTATGTAGAGCAACAATTCTTTTTTTCAGATCCTCGGACAGTTCTTTACCATGAGGTGCCATGTCAAACTTCCAGTGACCAGTATGAGAGAGTGAGAGCGATAACACCAAATTTAACACACCTGCTCCCAATTCACCCCCGAGACCTTGTAACACTAAGTCACATGACAGCGGGGAGAGAAAATGGTTAATTGGGCCCAATTTGGACATTTTCCCTTTTGTGGCCAGAGGTTTATACATTAATGACTGTGTGTTGAGTTATTTTTAGGGGACAGCACTTTTATGCAAGCTGATTTATTTTTTTTTTTTACAGATCATGGCACTGCAGTACACCCCTAAAAGACAGAGAGACAGACATCCCTTTACTTTTTTGGTAAAGTGCAAATTTTCGAATGTTTCCCAGAATTCAGTCACACCGACATCCAGATCACAACACGTATGCCATGACACATAATAACAAACCACACATACACACATCTATGTCTATGAGTACATAGATACACATAGATAGTAGATTTGATAGTAAAATACTTCCATTGGATGTGTAAATATTTAAGTGGTGATGAGGAAGCTAGCATCTTTATCTTTCTCTGTAAGTGTGGTATTATTAAGTTTTGTCCCACTGTAGAAACATGAGCTTTAGTCTCCGAACAACTCCAGTTACCTGCAAAAACACTAACCATACACTATTTTCTCTTTCTTTTCTGTCTCTTGCTTTCCCTTATTCCATACATTACATTTCAGATTTTTGTTTGTTTTTTGCTTTGGGAAAATCATATAGACACACAAAGACACAATCATTCAAACTGATGAGAGAAACACTATGATAAGCTCCACCAATCTGCTTTGCCAGTTGTGGTTCTAAAATTGGCTCTAATGCAGCTGCCACGTGAATCATGACATTAGTGTTTCTCTTGCAGTCGCCTCCTGTGCCTCAGGCCAGCATGATGACATTTAGACATTCTGCCAGCACTGACAGAAACACTAGTGCTACACACTACTCATGGCTGGCAGGCCCATTCTGTAGCCCACAGTAAGAGAGAGCTGGCGAATTAGTCCTAGAGCTGACGCTGTGCATCCGCAGCCATGCCCCTGGAAAAGTAGATGGTGCAAACAAGTTTTTATTAAAACCTGGACAAAATCTGGAAATATAAGACATCATAGCAGACATCTTGACCTGACATAGAAGAAAGACATGCATGCAGGTGACTATACACATCACTAAACCCAAAACTGAGTTTTTGTTTCAAAGCAGTGAACTATTTTACTTGCTTACAGCATGCGTAAATGCATAGTTAGTGCAAACACACATATAAAGATATTTAATGGTCAGAGTCTATCAAGTCACACAGCAACCAATGACCACTGATTAACATGGAGCTTCAGTAGGGAGATGACAAGAACCTGATGGTCACTCTGACAGAGCTCCAGCATGGAGAGAGGAGAACCTTCCAGAAAAACAACCATCTATATTAATATTATTTTTGAGTAAATTTTAAGAAAGATTTCAAACAAACTTCTTTCATGGTGTAAGCATGGGATATGAGGAAAATAATTAATTTAATCCATTTTGGAATAAGGCTGTAACATAACAAAATGGTTTTAAAAGTGAAGCGCTGTGAATACCTTCCCGGATGCACTGTATTCCCACCTCAAGCCTTGTATTCCTGGGATAAGCTTCATATCCACTACAACAGTGACCAAAATAAAGGTAAAATTAATGGAGAAATGAACAAACAATTCCTAACCGATCCACTAGTCTTCATCAAACCTATAAATAAGCTTGACAGTCAATGTCCACAAGCCACTACACAAAGGCTGAGTAAAATATGCTTTCAATCTTTTCCCATAACTTTGTTTTTAACTTAATTTTTTTTTTATAACAGATTTTTTTGCTTGTCTTTCCTTTCCTTCAGAAAGACAGATTAAAAAAAAACTTTTTAATGTTGGAGTAATCACAAGATGATTGATGTCACTATATTTCGCATTGCCTATTATTCACAAATAAGATAAATGTTCAGTAAGCTTCCATTGGGCCTGACGCTTAGACATTATATTCACACATTCATAATGCACACTTGCCAGGGATATGCTGTACGTAGATTGCATCAGAGAAATTTGCTTGTAATGAACTGACTAAGCAGACTGTTGGGTCTTACTGTAGAGGACGCTCTGTAAGACACAATATTGACGTAAGTGCTTACATGAGCTGCATTCTTGAAAGTCAAAACCTGCAGACATTATGTGACCAGGTCATACTGTCCATCTAAAGAGATTACACTCGAATTGTGTGTGTGTACGTGCGTCTGCTTTCCTTTATTCAGTTTCCCATCTCTCTTGTCTCCCTCTAATCATGTCAGCCCTGTCACAATTCAGTAAATCCTCCCTTTGTTTCCATGTTTCTATCTCTTTCTTGTCGTCTTTAACTCACAGTGGAAGTAGACTTTTTACACATCGTCCATTGCCTATTACATAATCCTGTGTATGCTTATTAGGTGCATCCCTATTAGGTGCTGTAATACCCTAATAACTCCTTGCATGTTGCAAATCTATGTGACTGTCACAGTTGTTTAGTTTATATATATTTACACGAGAATGAGATGAGACCACCCACACACAAACAGACTTAGTCTTTTAGTACATCGTCAATCTTAAAAGATATATTTTGCAGTGGCTGTCATAGAGGAATTTTTTTTTGTGTGTGCGCGCATGTGTAAGAAGTTAAAACCACTCAAACGTCTCAGAATGAATGAAGCCTGCATGTCAGCGATGGGAGTGCAGCAATGCAGGGGAAGTGAGCGTCTGAATAATGTGAGTAACAGTGCAAGGGCTGAGGAGGAAAAGACCTGCTCCATTTTAATCAGACGGCCTTCAGAGTGTGTATTGCACAGCTCCAAACTCCTGCTGAGATACACAATCATCAACATGGCTGAGGAGACACTTACACACTTACACCAGTCAACATGAAGCTCCTGGCTAACACACACACACAGGTACATACGCATGCACACACACAAACATTCTTGCTTGTATCAGTGGCTGTGTCTATATTGACTCTACAAGCAGCATGTGTCTATCTGTGTAATTAACGGCTAAAACCATACTACAATTCACCATCATTTTCTTCTCTAGTGGGAAAACCCTGGCAAGCACCATTAAATATTTAAGAGACATCAAACCAAAAACACTATTCTAATACTGTATGCCATGTCTCTAATAAACACAACTTAAGTTGACATAAAGTTAAAGAATGTATGAGTGAAATTCTCCGACTTTTGACTAGCCTTGGCATGAGGGCACATCTTTACCTTTACAAATCCAATGTTTTCTCATCTTACTGATCAAATATTAATCTGTTGCTAATCTAATTTTAACATGAAGCACATACAGGAAAGTGTTATGGTAAAAATTGGTAAAAACTGATCACTTATTCACTGCAGTGTAATTATACATAATATTTTTGAGTAATAGTGCAGTAAAATTGTGGATTTCTACACTGGGAATTTTCTATTATTTTATTCTGATGAACATTATTTCATGCAAGTGATTAATTGAATGCTTTATGTCAAATACATTTCCCTTTACACAAGAGATTCCCTTCACAAGACAAGACTAGGAGGGCAAAACCTTACTTTCATAAATGCTCAGATTTATTTTATAACATTAAGCCTACTGCATCTTAGTGCAGGCATAATGATAACAGTAATCTTACACAGGAAGAAAGAGAAAGTTGGGTAGGGGGAGCAGAGAGAGAGAGAGAGAGAGAGAGAGAGAGAGAGAGTGACAGAGAGTGAAAGAGCAGAGCGGAGTGTGAGGGAAGCTTTGGAGGAAGTAATTAGCATAATGCTTAATCTTAACAGATCTCTGGGAATTACAGTGTATCTACCAATGCAGAGAGAAAGTGCTGATCTACTGGAAGTTGAGAATGCAAGGAATAGCTGCAGAGATGGAAATGGCACTGGATGGATCGAGCTCAAGGGAAATGACAGGCAGAAATGTGTGAAAATGGTACATGGTGTCAATATATTAGCACAACATTTTTGGGTCAAAATACAAATCTCAAATGCTCAAACAAAGCAAGCAATTAAAAAGAAGCTGAACACTGAGGAAAACTAGAGGAAGTGACATTAGATCAAGTGTCTAGACTTGTCTAGCTCTCTCTGAAAGCTGAGAGAGAAATACGTTGATATAGTCCCACTCAGGGCTGTGTAAATTACAGCCTCCACACACTTAACAAGCCAAATCTGTTACTAGTGCATTAGAGTGGGTGTCAGGCTTGAGCTTGTTAACTGGCAACTGGTCTGAATGTGAATCACTTGAGAACAAGGATTGATACTGCGAACCAGACTCCAGGGAGTGTTTAATAACCGTATAACTCAGTGAAGATGTGCGTGTAATTTTCATTAGTCTCTCTCAGTCACACACCTATGCATGGAAGAGAAATGGGAAACACAGTAAATGTCTTAATGATGCCTAAACAAGGTAAATACAGTGTTGATGAAGTGGCCTGTGTCAGGAGGTCCGATGGGTTATGGTTTTGGGCCAATCAGAGAGAGAGAGAGAGAGAAACACTTGACTTTTGTGAAAGCAGCCAAGCATTTCTTTGAAAATTGCAATAAAGCAAAAAGAGATGACAAATCAAAAATAGTGATAAAATATACTGTCACAACCAGGGAAGGAAGGAGACGGACCCGTACACAGGATAGCTTCAAATGAATGGGGTTTAATAAATGATAAAGACAATGACAGTAAATGACGAGAACTAAGACAATATAAATGACGAAACCTAACCTTGACTAGACGTAACCAATGAATCCGCGCTGCCATCGGCAACACGGCTCACATTTATACAACAGACAATGATATACAATTAGGAACAGGTGTGGAGACAGGGAGGAGCAGACGAAGGTGGGGTAGACACGTGACGACAACAACAATAACAACAACAGAACGTGGCCGAAAGTCTGCGCTGATCCCTGACAGATACTGTTGAATGTGTTGAATATAGAGATTGCAGAAAGAGCCCCACATTGGTTTGTTCTAACACCAATAAACACAATGTCATTCTAACTAAAAAACTAAATAAAAAAACGGTAATTTGAAGACTTTGTTTTAGTGAAACCCAGTTTTAGTGTTCCAACAAATTTGTGTTCACATTCTATGTTCAATGCACAGGAGAGATCATCAGACAAACAAAACAAAACATAAACAACCAAGCAAAAACCCTTCTGAAGTGTTTCCAAAGCATTTTCCTTCGTAACAGTTTAAATCCGCCCAAGTTACACTTAAGCCAGTCGACTTATGGAGTCTTTAAGTCGCTACTGCTTTACAACACCTACGCTGTCTTCACTGAGTTCCACTGAGTCGTTTAAAATCTCACTTTATATACACACATACCACAATATAATTACAGGTTTCTATAAATTCATTATTTATACAGTATTGTGTGTGCAACGTGAGCATCTGGATATATAGAAATGGAAGCCTGCCAAAAACTCAACCCTGCTGTGTTAATTTATAGATGCCTGGCTACAAAACATTTATAATAGAAGGCATTTTATTACATATGCCATTCTATGAAAAGGGCTAAACAGATACTGTTAGAGAGAGCATAGAAAGGGCGTCAGTTTCCTTAGCATGCTGTTATAAAAAAAATTGTATAGTACTACACCTTTAAAAAGTGGGGGAAATACACGCCCAGCAAAAGAGTTCTGGCTACGAGAATCTAGTCATATTTGCTGAGCGCTGTATGATAGGCTACAGTTAGCTAGTTAGCTATTTATTAAACATGAGATTTTGCTGTGGATAAATACCTGTGGGTAAGAGGTACAAATGTCAAATCTGACCAAATATCCATATGAGAATTTATTTAAAGGTGGGGTCTCCGTTGTTTGAAAGCCAATGTTGACATTTGAAATCACCAAAACAAACACGCCTCTAACTTAATGGGTCCCACCCCTGTTTTGATAGCTCCGCCCCACACATACACCAGACAAGTATAATGCAAGTATAACCCAGACAAGTATTATGGCGGAAGGTGACTGAGGGGATATTTTTATCAATAAATGAACTCAATGAGTAATACTATGGTAATACAAATATGTTTTTGTAGTACTGTGTGTTGTACCGTGAAAGGTTTATCTCCGTTTCACGCGGAAGACATTCAGTTCTCTCCAGCGCTGGAAAGCTGATCCTATATTAACACGGGTCCTACTTCTTGCCTTATCGCAAGCCTTTCATCGCTTTCTTTCTTTGTTTTTATCCGCCATGTCAATGTTAAAACCGCTATCTGCTAATGTCACACATGCGCACTAAACACTCTATCCGCCCATATTGACAAGACACGCCCCTTTCTGCTCATCGGCTACACGTTAGTTTTGTTTTTGTTTTGTTTGGCGGCCCAACGCAGTTTTCTGAAGCATTTCTCAAACAACGGAGACCCCACCTTTAATTATTACTTCTTTTTTTTTTTTCAGGTTTCCAGAATTGAGCTGTCTGAACAAACACAGCACTACCATGTGGGCAAATTCTGGCTCTTAGAATACAAATGTGGGTGAATGCTTATAGAATTTGCCAGACTTTCTCAGGGGCTTATTTTCTGCTGCCTTCTCTTTTGTATCATATTACAGAACATAAGGGACACCACATAAAAGAGTTTCAAGCTCTTCATCAATACAAACACTGCGGTCTGAGGAAAAGAGCATGCAGACAGGGCACATGAGAAAGCCTTATTGCTTTATATCAATCATTCCTTCACCTCTGTGGTATACCCTTATGGTTGTGGCAGAAGAGGTAATACAATAATGGTGTGTAGACCTATATAGGCTACATAAAGCATAGGCAGGGGTTCTACAATTTAATTATTTCCATATTTAGTTTTATTGCCGTAGTGATATAAAATAATCACGTAGTGATCACCATAATCAATCCTCTTCTATAATTTAAAGAATTGGTGGAAAGTTTAAGGAAAATGCTCTCTCAAATAAAACCATTACTGGTTATAAATAGCACACTGAATACAGTAGGAAGAAGAATCTAATGTTTAGTATAAAAGGCTCACAAAAAATGAAGTGTACTACATGAGATTACAAAATTCATACTAACAAACTAACATGATATAAGACAACTCAGAAATCCAATCGAGGAGATGGCAAGACTTTAATTTTATTTGTACACTGCTTTTGACAATAGATATAGTTACAAGGAAGCTTTGCAGGAATTGATTTAGGTCCCCAGTGAGCAAGCCAGAGGAAAAAAGAGATGACGTGAGGAAGAAACCATGAGAAAAACATTTTATTCAATTGTATACTATATCAAACAGTTCAAGCTGTGTTGAAAAAAATGCTCAATAGGAGCATCACATTCTTCAGGATTACAGCAGCAGTTGCTAGGTACAAGTCTATAAGTCCATGTGAAATATACTCTAAAGAACAGGTTAGCAGCCTTGGGTGAAAATCTGTTTTTGGGAAGTGCAATTGTAGGGTATCTATGTGGCAGTGAGTTGTAATAGAACCGGTGTATGTAAGCTTAGGTAACTCAGGAAGCAATAAGCTGCAAGTGTTAAATCCTAGATGTGCATTAGTATTCTGGAGATGAGGACCTCTGGTAGTGTGGTATGGTGCTTTAAATTTAGAAATGGAAATCCAGATCTACCCTTGAGTAGTAAAAAGACATATAAGGCAGCAAGGATGTGGCAAAATATGCAACAGTGACTGAAGTCAGACAGAAAATGGCATGTTGAGTGCCACAATAAATCTGGTGTATTACTGTAAAAATGATATTCTGTTTTTTTTCAAGAGGGACATCAGCATTGTTACAGGTCAGCGATCAGAACACAGCTCAATTCAACTCTGGCCTATGGCAGAGGAGACGAGGGTCGTTTTTATATCAACCCTATAGCAGATTACAGATCCACTACACGGATCACAGAACGCCCTCCAATCCCTACTTCTAGCTGTGTGTGTGTGTGTGTGTGTGTGTGTGTGTTGCAACTCCAGCTGTTGCAATTAAAGTGTTTGAATGCTGGCATAACGCAGATCCCATCTGTTCTGCTGTCACTCAGAAAAATAGCATGACCTGAGAATGCCTGTTTTAAACAAAGTTCAGTCACAACGAGGAAAAAAGACAGGAAAATTGACGGAAGCATTCTATCTAGCTAAGGGAAGAAGAAGTAATAACCCAGGGGAAATAACTGTTATGCCAACAGAGTGAAAGGCAGAATGAAGCGGACAAGAAGCTAAATATTTAAAGGACACAGATTTAACACACAACCGAACAGATAATTCATACAGACACAAAGGGCAGACCGCTGAGGATACGTACATTTTTTTTTTTAAATAACTACAGCTGTGTGTAAGTGTGTCCCCATGTTGTCCAGCTGTTTCTGACTGTTTGTCGAGTTGTTTGATTCTTTTCTCATAGACTAATCATTGGATTATCATCTTTCATTTCAGCTGTATGTTTTGACCACTGTCTGTGTCACCATACTGAGTTTGAATGGTGCTATTAATATTAATAAATACCTCTGCACACGGATCTTAACTTTCCTCCTGAGTCTTGTCTGTTATAGCAAACATCATCTTCTGTCTTCAATCCAGCTAAAGTTTGGGGACTTCCAATTATCAGTTGCTTCACAAGGCCATCTTCTAGTGGCCTATCAACTAAAGCGATCTCTGAAACCACACAGAAACTGATGTGGATCTGTGACAGCAGTGCAATTGCTGAAACAAGGAAAACTACCTGCCTCTGATTATGTACTCAGTTTCAATCACTGCAAATCATGGCTGGAATGACTCTGTCCTGAAAAGTGCATTCATCAGTTGTGGACTAAATGATTTCCAGACTAAGCTAACTTGTACGGCAGATCCTACATCAGTGAACCTGGCATAGTTCATCATTGATCACTCTGGAGTTGGAGCAAGAATGTAAAGCAAAAGGAGATAGGTCATGTTAAACTGTTGGCTGAACAGGGGAAGGATGGTCTCCTGTCTGAACTGTGAGGAAAAGGTCATTTTCCTGCTGAATGTAAATCACATCTCCAAAGAGCATCTTCTAGCAAAGTAAACATTCATGTCACTGCTCTTCTTGAAAGATGTAAGTGTATTTGCCTTGTCAGATTGCCTAGTTTGTTTCCTGAGTCTAGTCTGTAACAGGGGCCATAAAAAAAATAAATAACCATATGATATATTGCTGTTTAGATTTTTTCAAAAACTTATAAAATTTCTGGGCAGCCTGCACTGAGCCATGACCTCCACCCCAATTAACAACTCTGGGATGAATTTGAATACTGACTGTATGCAAGGTCTCCTTGCCCAAGATCAGACCCTGACCTCGCTAATACTCTTGAGGCTGAATAAAATACTCAGAACCAAACTACAGTATCTAGAGCAAACACTGACCAGAAATGTGGTGGCTGTTACTGCAGCAAAGAGGAATAAATTTGAATGGATTTGAAAAAAGCACAAATTTAGTGTTTAAACACTTTTGATTATATAATGGACTACTATGCAATGTCAACAAAGACACCTTCATTTTTAATAAATATCCATTTGCATTGATTTTTTTTTAAAAAATATATATATAATAGCTGACACATCATTGTAGGACCACACTGGCTAGGAAAGCATACACTATTAAGACTGTTAGGGCAAGCATTAGCACTGCTTCTATTTCAAAAGAGTTTACACAGAGAGATATTTCATAATATATATAATATCGATGATGTATGAACATTTAAAACAATAGCAGTTGTTCTACACCACATCTTCAGCTCCTATGCAGTAAGCTGAATATAGTAAATGTTTGATATTAGGCTCACATTACACATTGTTTCATAGGATATCTTAATATTTTTGCAATATAATCACATTGAAATGGTCATTAATTAAATTAAACATATTCCTTATTCACATTTGAAATTGGTTAATGTAATTAGAACAAAGGATAATCAAAAACTGAAGCTGAAGACAATCTGCTTATTAAACGGCTGGTGAGTTTTGCCTATCTGCACTTCTGATGTACTAACAACCTATCAGAGCGGAACAGACATTAGCACCAATATTAGATTTATGATGACACTGCTGTTCTTCCTCCAACATGACCCAACTACATCCTCATTGACTCCTAGGCAGCAACAATACATCTTTGATTTGTCATCGAATCCTTACAGTTTGCTACGTCTCTGAAACGGTCAATAAACCCTTCACCATAACAGCTGAACTTAAATAAACTTGAAAAAAATGAAAAGAAAAAAAAAATGGATATATTTTTCTGTCCTTCTTTGAACCCATGTGCTTATCCTATCTCTTATGCCCTATTTTCAAAAGCAGCAGCCATTAGCTGTTTCGTAAGTGTTTAAAATTTTGATTTATTCCTTTATTTTTAATTAAAGTGAATCTAAAAGCATTATATAAAAGCTTAGTTTTGGCACAAGCTTAGTGAGAATAAGCTTTTCAGGCAGCGATTAAAAAGAGAAGCAGTGTGTACGTGCAGATGAGCGTTTGTTAACGGACGAATGTCAAAAATAAACAGGCTGCACGCTGAGAGGAAGAGTGGGTGGACAGAGCTGGGTGTATGGATAACTGTCCACCAGAAGAGAGAACATGACCTCTATACATCTGGTATTAACCATCAGCTAGTCAAAAAATGAGTTCTAATGTATTTAGCTTCGGGATCATGCAAGAAATATAAAAAGATCCTTCAAAGTAACTTGGCACTAGATGAAATTACCCAATAAGCAAGAAGAAGACGACCTAATTTAAATCAAAGCTAGTGAAGAAGTGATGGAAAGAGAAGAGAAAACATGTGCAGTACATATTACAACTGAAAAAAAAAAAGAGTAGCTCAAGAGCAGAAAGAATCACTGGAGCCTTAAGTCAAAACCTCCAACATGAGCATTTGAGTTAAGAAGCTGGGGTTTCTGGGACAGAGCTGCCCAACCAATCAGATGGCGGAACATTAACAATAGTTCTGTTGTCCTATCGCTGAGAAACAGATTGAAATTTGCTGCCTGTGATCCAAATGAGCGAGAGAGAGAGAGAGAGACAAAAAAAAGAAAAAGAGACCAGGGATTTTTGGGCAGTAGTGCAATATTTCACTGTTTCACACTCCAATGAAGATGGAGAGGCTGACTCTAAACAAAGCTGTTCATGGATACAGCCAGCTCTCAGCATCTCTTCTTCCAGCTGAATCAGGCAATTTGAGGGCAAACAAACAGAAACCCTGCTTGCTCTCAGTGACCATTCATCAGTGGGAATGTTCTAAAGTGCAAACAAAATGTGAACATCTCATGGCTAAGTTTAGTTTGGGAGAAGACACAGGGTACAGTTTAACAAGTTGGTGAAATGTAGACTGGTCTTATAGCGTCTGTATCTAAGGAAAAAGGTTTTTCAGTATACCAGAGAATATGCCAGACAGACATGGCAAATATTTAACAGCGACAGTGTTTAACATGTACAAGAAGAATAAATGTCAGCGTGTTCTGTATCCAGTGTTTAGGGAGTGTTGACTGTAGGACAGACTGTATCCTAAATAAGGCAACTGGTTATCAGTCTACATGCATACTTCTTTTCAGAACTTTAAGCACCTTAAAGCTATGGTACATTATATCACCATATCACTTTTACTGATATGGTAAATTGTCTTATATTGTCTTGTTAGTATAAAAACAGCTCCAATTTCAAAAAAGACATCAGCTAGTTTTCTCACATACCATTTTTCAGCAATGTTCCATGTCATTTAAATGACGAATCCAATGTAAAAGTAATAGAGACAGAAAATGTTGGACACAAAGTCCTTAAATGCGATGCAACTATTCGTATAATTTGAGCGAAGTTTGCAGAATGATCGGCATACTGTAGAGATGAGGTGAAAAAAAAACTGTCTTAAAGACTATAAAGCATGAATATGTTCCTGTTTTCAGGTAGAGACGAAGTAAAAGAACTGGCGCCACAATCCAAAGGTAAATAACCAAGGCAGTGCACAAACTGGAACTAAAGTAAAAACCTGAAAAGCGTCACGTCAATTAAAGCAATGAACTAAAAAGACAACTAAGAATTTCATACAAAAGGAATATGGGATTTGATGATAGTTAATAAAGAAAGTTACTGTAATAGTAAAGAACAACAATATGTTGTTTAGAAATGATTTTTCCTTCAATGTAGGACTAAATTGGCTTGCTTTACCATGTTCACGGCTCTAGATCCAAGCGTGAAAACATATTTCTCTGCTTGTGCATAATCTACAGCCTAGAGAGCCGACTGTATAATATATCAGACAGATTTAGGAGGTATTTTTTAATCTTTGTTGACTGGTTCTTTATGTTGGTCCTGTGCCCTGGGGTTCTATAATATAATGCATATAATAGTCATGTCTGCTTGTGAGCCATGGTTTCTTCTATGCAGTATTAGTAGTCGCCTCTCCACTGCAGTAAATCAAACACAAGCATACAAAGGGGCTGATGTATGAAAGAGCATGGAACTAGGATCAATTTCTCACGCTTGTATCCTAAAAACGTGATGACGTTAAAAGCACTAAATGTCTCATTGTGACCTTTAAATCTTTTCTAATCTGCTATACTCAGTGCTGTGAATTTGAATTCGAAATGAGTGAGGAAGTTAATTTCCTTAATGATATGTCCTTTATTGTTGGATATTCATATGCAGAAGAAATCTCCCTCCAGTCAGAAGAGAAAAAAAGGGAAAAGAAAATTGTTTTGGGATGCAGCTGTGCTCTCTGTACCCACCAGTTGTTTGAATAAATCAAGATGGAGGACAGCGACGTCAGTTTTCATGTTATTCTGCCTGGATATGTTGAGTGGAGGTCAGGGAGAAGGCAGTCAGTCAAAACGCCAGTTGTTCTGTGAAAATAAAGTGTGCAGACTGTATTTATGACTGCTCTGTGGCCTTATCTGGCTGATATGCAATATTGAAGTGGCTGGGGAAGTTATTTCAGCGGAGGTCAGAGGAGTCATCAACGTGAGCAGAAGCTTTCAGATGCTGCCATAACGAGGTCTCAGGCATGTGCTTCCTGACCAGACGTCAAAGCACATTGAACTGGACAGGCGAGAGACATGATGGAAAACAGTGACAAGGGGAGGAAGAGGTCAGTCCTTCATCTTAAAACATCTGTCCCCCATGTCTCTGGTGTGTGTATTTGTGCTTGACCCATCCTGCATAAGCAGAAAAATGTCAAGAGTGCTTATGCTCATTCTGAGCAATTGGTGCCATTGCTGTCATATCATATAGGTTTATTTACTTATTTGTCCAGTGAATGTTAAATAGTGACATGTGAAGCATCAAATCACGCATAGTCTAAGGTTTCTGGAAAAAAAAAAAGCACAATGATGGATTTCATAATTGAAACTTATTATTATGCTAATCATCTCCACCAACGGAGATGATTCAGCAAAATCTAATAAAAAAAAAAAAAGTAAATAAATAAAAAATAAAACACATTTGCTTTGGTTTTGACCGCATAAGCATTATATTCTATTGCCAAAAATGTCCCATCCACAGTAAATAAAAGTGAAATTAATAACGCATTGGGTTTCTGGCCAATAACCTTTATTTCCTTCCAGTTTTGTTCGGTTTGAAAACATGAATACAAAACATGATTTTCTGATCTCACCACTGGTTGTCTACTATACAAAGCAGCCAAACACATGCCATATCAGCATGGGCTATTTCTCCTCTCTGCCAGAATAGGTACCCCTCCATTAAATGCTGAAGCTGTTTCACAAATGCTGCTGCTCACTCATACTCATAAGTGTTGCTCCTTTCATTGTGTGACTGTTAGAATGGTATCTCGATTAGATGCCTGGATTTGCACTTTTTTTATGAGTTTTTCTTGATTTTTTTTTTTAATAGTAATCCTCAAACCCACAAAGCCTCAATTGTCTGACATGTTAATTAAAAGTCCTAATATGGAAAATGCCATCAATGTAAATTCAGGAGTGTCAAAAAATGATATTGTATATTGCAAAAGCAGGATTTATTTAGCTGAACTTATCCAGATGAAAAGAGAATAGAACGCATTAAGCATCATTTTATTCTAGATGGAATTGCAAAATGAACATTTTAGGATTAACGCCATTGTAAAGCCAGATTTTAACCACCAGGTAGAGGAACATTTCACACTTGTAATTCAGAAATGGAGACGGCATTAAAAAACCCGGTTCTGGTTAGCACTGTTAATCGCTTTGCCATAATGCGTAGCCTATAAAACGATGCAGTGTTGGAATATTACATCTAGATGCTTTGTAACACACAGTCAGAAACTGAAAAGCAAGTGCCTCATATCAACACAAAAACAGCTTGGTAGCATCAGAAGGCAAAAATAAAAACATGGACCACAGCACTTAACTTAAAAAAGCCAAAAAAGATTTTACAAAGCTACCTGCTTGGGTGCAGAACACATGAGATTATGAATCGCTAGTATTAACTGTTAAACCTGGGTATTTATATAAAGTTTGACCAATGTGAAAAGTGAAACATTTACTATGGATTTACAGTGGCCATGGGTTAACTATATCAAGTAGAAAAAGCCCTTTTGTGTTCTGCATCATTCATCAGTAAACAGAGAAATGACCCAGAGAAAAAATCTTAAGTCCAAGGTTTAAAGAATGTGATATGGGCTACATTGTCTGTCTTCAATGTTACCTGTTATAATAAAGTGAACATTACTGACTTTCAGTCATCTCATAGGCATTTTCTCTAACAACAGTAGTGATGTGTCATTCGCTGGTGATTCAAATCTTTGGACTGGCTTTTTTAGATGAACATTTAAAACCATATCACATATATAAATAATAAATCATCTTACAAAAGTCACTCTGCATAATATTATAAAATAATGTAGGATAGAATTATAATAAGCACTCAATGGGCCCGGGAAGATGGCCAATAACATTTACCCCCAAGTACAGTAAATTAGAACTATAACCAAACACAACTCAGTGCAGAAATGACTATTCCTACTTAGTGACTATACCTGTACATCACGACTCATCACTATCCAACTTATATATGATATATTATGATTAAACATTTGCAAAATATGAAATCACTAGCACACTAGACACTGTTGCCCCAATCAGATCACAGAAGGTTAGAGATAAAACGCTTGCACCATGGTATAATAGTCATACTCACACCCTCAAGAGAGAGACCCGTAACCTCGAGCGAAAGTGGAGAAAAACTAAATTAGAGGTTTTTAGAATTGCATATAAGGAAAGTATGTCCAGCTATAGACAGGCTCTAAAAGCAGCCAGGGCTGAGCACCTGAGCAAACTCATAGAAAATAACCAGAACAATCCCAGGTTTTTATTTAGCACAGTGGCTAGACTAACAAAAAACCAAAAATCTGAACACACAATTCCATCACAGTTCAGTAGTGAAGATTTTATGAGATTCTTCACTGATAAAATCGAAAGTATCAGGAATAAAATAGGTGACGCTCAACACATAAGAGCAACTAGCATCCCGGTCTCACCTAAGGTTCTAAACACACAACTACATTGCTTTACAAGTACAGGTCAGGAAGAGTTAGTTAAACCTATTACTACAGCTAAATCAACAACTTGTTCATTAGACCCCATTCCAACTAAACTTCTGAAAGAAGTGTTACATAAAGCCGGTGAGCCTCTTCTTAATATTATTAACTCCTTGTTATCTTTAGGTCACGTCCCTAAATCCTTCAAGTTGGCAGTTATTAGGCCACTCATTAAGAAACCTAATTTAGATCCTAATGGACTTTCAAATTACAGACCGATTTCACACCTTCCGTTTATGTCTAAAATACTAGAAAAGGTTGTGTCTGTTCAACTGAGCTCCTTCTTACAGGAGAACAATATCTTTGAAGAGTTTCAGTCAGGTTTCAGGCCCCATCATAGCACAGAAACTGCACTTGTTAAAGTTACAAATGACTTGTTCTTAGCTTCGGACAAAGACTGTATGTCACTATTAGTTCTACTTGACCTTAGTGCTGCATTCGACACTATAGATCACAACATTCTCCTAGATCGCTTACAAAATTACACAGGTATTCATGGACAGGCTTTAAGTTGCTTTAGATCCTACCTGTCTGATCGATACCATTTTGTAGAATTAAATGGTGAATCCTCCAGCTTATTACCAGTTAATTATGGGGTCCCTCAAGGATCAGTTCTAGGACCTCTGCTCTTCTCGATATACATGCTTCCATTAGGGAACATTATTAGAAGACATGGGATTAGCTTCCATTGCTATGCCGACGACACACAGTTATACATCTCCTCAAAACCAGATGAAATAACTAAATTGTCGAAATTAACTCAATGCCTTAGAGAGATAAAAGACTGGATGAGCTGTAACTTTCTGTTGTTAAACTCTGATAAGACAGAAACACTACTTATAGGCCCAAAAACTAGTACACAGAAACTCTCACAACTTAATTTCCAATTAGAGGGATGTACTGTTACTAGTAGCTCGACAGTGAAAGACCTGGGTGTTATATTAGACAGTAACTTGTCTTTTGAAAATCACGTCGCCCAAACCACAAAAACAGCCTTCTTCCACCTCAGAAATATTGCCAAGCTGAGAAACATCCTGTCTGTATCTGATGCTGAGAAGCTAGTTCACGCTTTCATGACCTCTAGACTGGACTATTGTAATGCATTACTAGGTGGTTGTCCTGCATCTTTAATAAATAGGCTACAGTTAGTCCAAAATGCAGCGGCCAGAGTTCTCACTAGGACAAGAAAGTATGACCATATAACCCCAATTTTATCATCTCTACACTGGCTACCTGTTAAGTTTAGAATTGATTACAAACTGCTGCTACTTACGTACAAGGCTCTTAATGGTTTAGCTCCCATGTATCTAACTAGTCTTCTAACACGTTACAATCCTTCACGCTCTCTGAGATCACAAAACTCAGGACTCCTGGTAGTCCCCAGAATATCTAAGTCTACTAAAGGCGGAAGAGCGTTCTCTTATTTAGCTCCCAAACTTTGGAATAGTCTTCCTGATAGTGTTCGGGGCTCAGACACACTTTCACAGTTTAAATGTAGATTGAAAACTCATCTCTTTAGTCAGGCGTACACATAATACATCCCATAAATATTGTGCACTATCACACTAGACTTGCATTCTTATGAACAGCAGATATGTTAATAACTATGCACTGCTCTTCTCTTCTCTTTTTCTACCCATGCTGAGACACCCATGCTAAGATCGTCTTCCGTGCGTTGAAATTTCTGGACCTCCACTGAGACAAGGCTGACTCTGTGAGAACCCTGAGACATCTACAGATCTACCGGCTCCAGTTGGACTCTGTGATACTTGTATATTTGTAACCACACCATCTAGTGTCACCCATATGAGGATGGGTTCCCCTTGAGTCTGGTTCCTCTCAAGGTTTCTTCCTTTACCAATCTAAGGGAGTTTTTCCTTGCCACAGTTGCCTGAGCCCTCAGACTTGCTCATTGGGGACAAATACACATACACACATACATACATACATACACACTGTGAACTGTATATATCTTGAATTTTTATTATATTAATTCTTTATACTTCTCCTTATGTTTATCTTTTGTTTTATGTTTATGTTCTGTAAAGCTGCTTTTTGACAATGTCCATTGTAAAAAGCGCTATACAAATAAACTTGAATTGAATTGAATTGAATTGAAAGATGAAGTTTGTTGAGTTTTACTCAGATTAACAACAATTTGCACCATTCTGATGTAGGTGTTTACGTGGCATTTCTTTATTTCAGCTGTCAGATTATTAATGTATCATTAGACAACATGTAGCTAGTGTAAGAATTAAATTGTTTTATCGCTGTACTAATGCTGGCAGTAATATTGAAAGTGTAGCATAGTTAAACCGAACGCTGCATTTACTTCATCTAAGTGTGTGACCTTCATGGAAATGTATTAGCAGAGCCGGTGTGTGACATGCACCCCTGCAGAGCTTTCCCCTCTGGCTAGTGGCGTCGAATTAAGCGGATACAGTCTGGCAGAGGATGCTGTGTGTCTGTGTGTGTGCCGTCCATGTTTGTGTATGCGTGTGTAAGCGACAAGTTGGCATATGGCTTTGCTTTAAACAAGATGGGGATGACACAGCAAGCTCGCTGACATCCACCCCCACAACACACACAGCTTATATAATACACATCAACTATCGTCTGATGAGAGCCACATCAAGAGTTTCCAGCGTGGGAGTGATGTGTGCAGAAGTGTGTGTTACTCCATTTTGTCCCAGTGCTACACCTAACAGGATTAAACAAGCCTCTGTTCCAGAATCTAAAGCCCTGACACGGAGAGCAGAGGGATAAATGAGCGTGAGAGAGTACGCTCAAATGCAGTACTCAGAGATGAACACAAAATATCTAATGAGAAACTGGAGGAAGAGGAAGAACTAGGGAGTTATCGGCCACTGGGAAGGGGAGGTGGGTTTATTGTTTGGAATGGACGGGTTTAAGAAGAGTTGCTAAAGGACAGGAGGAGTTGCAGAATGAATTAGTTCCCAATGTGTTGGGGTGCCTCGCTCTCACAAAACTTTAATTGGAATTTTTATGTCCCATTTGTCTTTATCAGAGCTGCGAGAGAGGAGCATCCCAGCTGAGAAACAAGCACCTCTGGGGAGACTTGCACAGAATGTCCCTGATTTACACATATACTCACTCTTAGAAACACACACACCCACACACACACCAGCCACTTTAATAGGAACAACAATACTCTTACATATTCATGCCGTTTTCTAATCAGTCAATCAGCAGGACAATTTATAAAACCATACAAATACAGGTCAAGAGCTTCACTAAAATTTACATCAAATGTGAAAAGGTGATCTCTGTAACTTTAACCCTGGCATGGCTGCTGGTATCAAATATGCCTGGCAGCTCTATCCATTATCCTTTGTTCTCTAGAGGCAACAAGGCAATTGCACCTCATTCAATATAAATTCCAGAGGTCACTGTGTGTGAACTTATATTCCTTGTGTACTTTCTATGCCACTAGGAGACTGGAAAATACTGTAATTGTAGGGGATTTGTAGGTGTTTAATTGTACACACACATACATGCACATACACAAAAACAGCTTTGCTGATGTAGCTGCTCCTTTAGCTACAACTATAACTGTTTTTATAGCTTTTTAATGTTTCCCAGATAACACAACATCATAGACCTTTCTTAAGCTCGTCTCTGCAATTCTGTGATTAAGATAAATGAATATTTAAGTGTATTTCATCTTAATTTCTAGCTACAGGATCAATAGAATACTTAATAACCTTACTACTGTGAGGAAAAGAAAACCTATGTGCCCAAAACTGGCACATAAAGGAAATGTAGCTGCACTTGCTGAACCTTGATGAGTTTAAAATGCATAAATTAAACAAAGACTTAAAACTAAAATCGGAAAATGTTGTAAGATGAGATCCGCAGGAAAGAAAAACTAGACAAAATGGCTCTTAAGTGGTTTTACTCACATATAAAATACAGTAAAAAGATTCAGTAAAAGAAGCTGTTATGGTTAATTGGGCTTTCTATGAGGGAAAGTATAAAAAGTGTATAACTGCTATGCTGTCCAAAAAAATCTTCCATATAAAAAAAAAACTCTACCAAGTTATAGATATACAAATATCATTGTCTTATGAATTTATGTGTTCCTACCACTGAGTGTTCAATAGGTATTACTAGTCATAATAAGTCTTATTAGACTTTTAATAAGTCTAATAAGAGGTTTCAGCTCTTTTCTCGGGAAAGAAAAAAAATGTAAATTAATGTCTATGACAATCATTAATAAACTAAAGATTAAGGGAAAGTGATTATTGTTTGAAAAACCAGTGTCTCTGTCATTCTATGTGTACACGATGCTGGTGTTGTTTGCGTCCTCTTGTCCCAAGAATGGTTCAATAAAAAATCAGTATATAGTTCTCCTGACTGATCATCCTCTAATGAAACATTTCTATTCTGATGATGCTGTCCGTGGTGATCAGGAGTTAAATTGTCAAATAAGGATAAAAATGTGCTAAATCGCATGTTATGGCCTTTTCAGTCACCACTTGTAAGGGATACCATCATCAAAACACACTAAAAAAACATCTTTCTAATAGACCAGAGGTCATCCAATAAATAGCTAAAATGAAGGAACCAGAAGAGAATGACAATTTAGAGTTGGAAGCATTTTTTGCAGACACAAATACACAAGAGCATCAATTAACCAAGATTTGTCTGTATCAGCAACTGCATCATTGCTGCTCACTACTTGCTCATTAAAAAAACTTCATTATCAGTAACTGGAATCAGCAGATTATTAGCTGACATTGTGTGATCACAAAATACACATATCTAGGTATTCAAACATCAGAAAGTGTATTTTACCTACATAAAGGTCCAAAGAAAAGCTGCAAATGTGTCTGAAGTGGTGTCTATGCTGGTAATTGTAGGAATCCTCATGCACCAAGAATAGGATGGGGAGGTTTTTTGGCATAGTGCCAAGCTGAAGAGAACACTTGCACAGGGCAATCTGGACTGAGAGAGAAAAAAATATGTCCGTGCAAGGTGTTATTGCTTTACAGTGTGTACAGAGTCGGTCTCTTCTCCTTTGGCAAGCAGCCCTTTTTGGTTCCCTCTGGATGAGCTGCCAGCCAGAGAGGCTTGAAGAACTGAATGGTGTTCAGTATTCAGTGCTTTGATATAGCTCCACTGTAGGTGTGCCTGTATTTTGAAGACTGATGTTCCTCAAGGATCTTACCAAAGTATTTCAGAGAAAGTAGATCCTTTTTTTAAAAAAAAAAAAAATCAGACTCTCAATGGGGGGCATGGTGGCTTAGTGGTTAGCACGTTCGCCTCACACCTCCAGGGTTGGGGGTTCGATTCCCGCCACCGCCTTGTGTGTGTGGAGTTTGCATGTTCTCCCCGTGCCTCGGGGGTTTCCTCCGGGTACTCCGGTTTCCTCCCCCGGTCCAAAGACATGCATGGTAGGTTGATTGGCATCTCTGGAAAAATTGTCCGTAGTGTGTGATTGTGTGAGTGAATGAGAGTGTGTGTGCCCTGCGATGGGTTGGCACTCCGTCCAGGGTGTATCCTGCCTTGATGCCCGATGAAGCCTGAGATAGGCACAGGCTCCCCGTGACCCGAGAACAGTTTGGATAAGCGGTAGAAAATGAATGAATGAATGAGACTCTCAATGGAGAGATAAATTGGTGAATAGAAAAATGCTGATGGAGAAGCTGTCGGTCTGAAAGTACTGAGGATTGCATAAACACCAGCTTCCCTCCATTTCTCCTCTCTTTTGTTGTCTATATATGGATGTAGATATAGGATGACATTTTTTTGCAGAAATCAACTGAATCCACATGATAGTTGCAATCTATATTTTTATTTATGGCATTTGGGAGCCGGCATTCCCGGCAGGCATTCCCGGCATTCCCGACCCTCTGGTCAACAAAACCTGGTTTACAACATACTATGTGAAGTCACACGAAATGCCATACCATACCAGAGCATGGATGATGTTTATCTACACCACAGCTGTCCATGTGGGATTTGCTCTAAGCTTCTTTAGTGTCTGTTGATTTCTCAGTTACAGTTTAAAAGGTAAGAGCAATCTTTCGGTCTGTGCTCAGCCACTTCAGGAGTCAATTGTGGTCACTTGTGTTTTGAAGGTCTTATTGATTGTTTGATTGCAGAACTGCTTTGTTGATTGATTGCCAGTACAGCTGGAAGAGAATCCACCACTGGCTGCATAGTGTGTGCTTCTCATTGTGTGTTAATGGCTTATGTTACAAGTTCGAGGTTGATGAGAACATTTTGAAAGTCTAAATCTGCTCTCTGGAGGAGGTAAAATGTAACTGTGTTTGTTTCCAATTCCCTGTTCTGTATGGTGTGTGTGAGGCTGATATAGCCTTGAGTGCAATGGGAGATGTATGTTTAGCAGAATAGGGAGTGACAGGCAGAACTCACATAGCCTCTCCTCTGCTATATAACACACAAGCATGTACATGCACACAGACTGAAGCTGCAATTAAAACGGTCAATTCTTTTTTTTTAAGCTCTTTTATTCTTATGAATATTTGCTTGAATATTTGCTAATTATATATTTTGAATATTTTATATACTGTATTCTTTAAAAAAAAGTGCAGTAGAATATAAATCATATAAAATGATCTCCTGTGGGACATCAGACCAAAAATAAAAGGCTGTGTTCCTGATCATGTGTTATATAACACTGGGTTTGCTAACAAGCTTACATTTTAATTTACTTCAATTCAATTTAAAGCGTGCCTCAAATTCAATTGGTTTTAGACCTTTTTGTACCTGTTTTTTTTTTTTTTTAATATTATGGATACTCACACAGTACTGTACTACAAAAAAACTACAAAACAAATATTTGATGATTCATATCTAGGCAAAACTTTCCCAGCCATGTAAATACTCTCTAGATCCTTAACTGTCCTGCCTACAGAGGCTCCAGAGTAGAAGAAGCTCATTAGCAGAAAACATGTGGATCCTAAATGTGGTTCTGGCTGTGCATCTTCCCAAATACTTTTCACTGTTCATGGTAGACAAGACTAATTCTCAGAAGAGGTCTTTATCTTGAAACGAAGGAATAACTTGGAAATCTTGAAACGATGAAATATGTAAGATTCCGTCTTTACAGTATACACCATCAGGGCTTCTTTATCAGCCATTTGTATGAGTAACTAAAAGCATCTTTTTATCTCTCTTTTCTGTTCTCCATATTTAGCAGGTTTGCTAAGCTACTCTGATTTGTTCAAGTTCATCAAGGGGTCTGGTGTATCTCCAATACTGCTGGCTGTTGTGTAAGTCAGTCAAGCACTTGAAATAAAATGAATCACATAAACAAATACACATCACATGCATTTTTCAGGTTCATCCAGGTTGTGCTGTTCTGCCAATTTATGTTTGAATAAACTATAATGAACTGTTACGTCCCATATTTGTTTTTGGGAATGGTGTTTTTGTTTTCTTCCCTTTTTCTCTTTTGTCTTAACTTTTGTTTTAACAGGGTGATGCGGGTACCTGCATGGTTAATTGGTGTCTGCCAATCACTGTGACGCATGGTGACGACAATGCGTGGATTCACCCATGAGGGCGCACCTGTGCAGGAGGCGGGAGTGCTCTTGCACGCCCATTATTTTTTTGTTTGGTGGTTGACTCGCGTGCTTGTTTTGCTCTGTACCATCCTTGTGTTAACTTTTGTTAGTTAAGTCTGTGTTCTGTGATAAGTCAGTGTTTCATGGCTCATTTTATCTTGTCTCTGTGGTGTTTTCTGCCGTTTCTGTTATCTGGTTGATAAAATGACATTACTAAACGGGGAAAGAGATAAAGAACAGGTAAGATATCACGTGATATACATGTGCAACACTGAGCCATTAATTGTTGTATATAGAACACTAGTTTAGTGACACGTGCCACTCTTTGTATTTTTGGGTTTTAGTAAGTGTAGTGTATTTGGGGCGTCTTGGACGCTGAAGATTTTTCTTTTTGTTCATTGTATGGTTTTGATGGTTGAGTTAGATTAAAAGTTTTGTTTCCTGTTTAGTAAGATTGGTTATGTTTTTTGTTTCTTTCTTTGATTTGGCACGATCTTGTTCTTTTCTCTTGTCCCCGTTCTTTTGTGAATTATTTTTGGTTTGGTTAACGAATGTGTATAATTTGTAAATGTATGTAAATAGTTATTTTTGGATTAGTTGGATATGGGTTCACTAAAATAAACAAAAACATTGTGGACTTCATGGTTTCTAATTTATTTTTTCAGTACACATTCAGTGTTTTAATGTTGCACCCTTGTTTCCCTAGACAACAAATAAAAAAGGGTTTGTAACATGAACATAACCATTTCCCAATCTTCAGTTGTTTTTAAACCACCTTGGTTTTATTACATATATTCGGTTGGATGTGTTAACTGAACTACAGCGAAATAAATAATAGCGAAATAAAACCTACAATGCCATACTAAGAAGATCGATCAAATGTCGAGACTTCAAATGATTTTATTAATTAAATGAATTATTAGATTTGCTTCATTTAGTGCAACCAAGTCAGTCATATCATCACAACTTTAATATGTGCACACATTAAACACACACACACACACACACACACTATTAACTCTTCATTTATAGCGCAGAAGTGAGTGAGATGAGTCATCCTAGTGTTCAAAAGACATGAGCAAGCACTCTCTCCTTTGTTCCTTTCCACCAATCTCGCTCTCCCTCTCTCTATCTCACTGTATTAAAGATATTAGAGAACAAATAATGCATTTTAAGACAAGATGTGCTCCTTGCCAGTATGAAAACAATATTACAAAGAAAAAATATTACTATGTGGAAATCATACATTTCAAAGTCTTATCACAAAAGCGTCTTAAAATAAGAGAGAGGGATGACAAACTTGCTGAAATATTTGGATACAATTTTTGGGCCCATGCAAACATGGCTAACTAATTTCTTGATTTGTTAGTTCTCTCAACACAACCACTATGAGCTGTATGTGAATCGTGTGATTTATAAATTCAGTGCAGGTAATGGTTAGGTCTAGAGCGATGCACTTTCCCATATAATAGTCCCACCTTTTGGAAATCAAAATGTGACTTTTTAATTCTAAAAACTGACTAATTAATGGTTTCTGTCCTGTCCCTGAACACTAAACAATGACTATAGCTAGCTAGACACTGTTTGATGAAATTTAGATTGGACAGTTCTTCTTTGGCACCTCATATTTTTCATTTATAATCAATAGTCAACCATGAAAACGCACTATTACTACATAAAGGAGTATTAATAGACTACATGGCCTAATGTTTGTGAACACCTACAAGCATATACATGTTTCAACTAGACTTTAGAGCATAGCTTTTGAAATTGGCCGTGTAAGTTTGGGCATTGATGTTGGTCTTCCGATTCATCCCAAAAGTGTTCAGTGGAGTTGACTTCAGGGCTCTGTGTGGGACACTCAAGTTCTTCCACGCTAACCTTCATTTTCATGAAGCTCACTTTGTGCACACGGGCACTGTCATGTTGGAATAGGTTTGGGCCTATTGGTTCCAATGAAAGGAAATTGTAAATCTACAGCAAACAATTTATATTGTATACTATTCTAGGCAACTATTTGCTTAGAACTTTGTGGCAACAGTTTGGGGATATATATATATATATATATATATATATATATATATATATATATATATATATATATATATATATATATATATATACATGTGATGGTTAGGTGCTTAGATGATTCTAGTGTTGTCTCCACCTGTCCTGTAGTGTGTAGTATGTTTCTTGGGGGTGTCTAGGTGTTCTGTGATTCCCTGATTAATTTTTAATCTTTATCAAGTCTTTATACCAGTTTTATTTATGGTTTTGTTGCTAAGTCTTAGTTCTTTGTCTGGTATTTCCTGGCTATGACCCTCACATATTT
>NC_083466.1:19061514-19119014 GCF_030014155.1 Tachysurus vachellii | reverse complement strand
CACTGACTAGGGTGTAATGTGGAAGTAGAGGTGTCATTAAAAGGAAAACACACTATCTGACTATATGATTAATGCCAAAATGACAGAACACGCATAAGACACACTGACTGATATACACTACGTGGCCAAAGGGTCAGAGGGTCATGACCCTTTCAGAGTTTTATAAAAGCAAATGTTATAATAATATGAATAATCTACGACATCACAAAATCTCAAGCCATTTTAACATCTATGGAAGACATTGGAATGATGAGCAATAAATGATGCAGTCACTGCTGGATTTCGTGATTTTGTGATAGCAGAAATTGACACAAAAGTAAGCAAACTCCACAATATTTGAAGATGCTTGCAATTTGCAAAATTACCATAGATTGTCAGCCGAGATGCAACAAGTGATGTCGTCACAATAGACATTCAGACAAAGCCCTCTTCTATTTATTTGTGTCAAACATGAGTACAGCTATATGAGTATATGAGTACAGCTATAGAAAGGAATTACATGTATCTTTAAAGCTAGTAGTTTAAAAGAGAAATCCTGTGCTTGCAATAGTGCTTTGCAAAGCTGCAGCAAAATAAAAATAAAAAAATCACAAAGAAACTGAGAAATTTTAAAGAATATTTAAAATATATTTTTAAGAGAATATATATATATATATATATATATATATATATATATATATATATATATATATATATATATATATATATATATAATATTTATTTATTCTTATTTATTTATTTATTTATTTATTTATTTATTTATTTTAAGAAAAAAATCCACGCATATGTAGAACTGATGGGAAGACACACTTGTGGCTGATAGTCGTAAAACACCACACTGAGACACTTCACAGTGGTGTTTCCATTTAATTTCTTGCAGGTCAGTATTTCTAATCTAATCTAGTTTCTAACAAATCAAACCAAAGACCACTCCTCATTTTCTATATTAGGTTTCTTGAAAACTGAATCAGCACAAACTGTTAAGTTGCCAGAGGACCTTGACAATGCATTGCAGTTAGACATTGAACATGATGATAAACGATATAATCAACTGAATAGAAAAGAATAGAAACAAAGCTTAAAGTATTTTGGAAAGCAGTAATCATGTATCACAAGCCCGAGCAGAAAAACTACACAGAGGGCAAGAGAGTAAGACAACAGCACTGCAATATGTCCTAGTCCAGGGACAGATAAACTTATGACTGCAATCAATAAGCTTTAATTACATTTAGCACTTACAATGAACCATCAGATCACAATTTTCACTTCAGCCATTCACTTCAGCCATGTTATCTGAAATCACATGACCTTCAACCTGTTAAACAGGACATTCTGGATAAGTGGCTTTTTTATTTACATTTCTACACACACATTTTCAAGCTCATTACTGAATATAATTTAAAAAACCTCTAAAGTTTCCCTTGAAAATAAAAACCTAATTTAAATCTTTTTACTTTGTTGTCACTCATTCAATTTTGTATTATTTGATTTTGCAAATCTGTACACCATTTTAACAATGTTATTCATATTTTTAACTATAACTTTTAAATATAGAAACATAGAAACAAACCAACTTACTGTACATTTGGTTGTGCACATTGCAAAAACACTTTAAACTGAAGCATATCTGCTCCACGAATTCTGTTGAGACAGACTATCAAAATGATTTCACTGGCAATTGTGGTCATGGTCCCTAATCAGTCACAGCTTTGTTCTTTTCTAAATAAATTCATACCCATGTTATCATCTCCATAGGTACCTAGTACAGTACATGGTGACACACACACACACACACACACACACACACACACACACACACAAACACACACAAATACTGGCAGAATGTTGCACTGGGGAGACTGGCTAGGGCACAGTGATTATTGTCTCCAACAATTGTTTATGGAAGAAAAAACCCAGAAACAATCTGGGACCGAACTATTAGTTCCAGAAAACATGGTGATAACTGTGAAATAATAACAGCAAACAGGAAGCTGGGGTATTTGCTAACGTGTGTGAAGCAGAATAAAGTTATAGGTGGTAGTGCATATACATGAGACAGAATTTTATTTTCTTGAATATCACAATTTGCTCCTCTGAGGTGCATTTAACACTCATTATGAGCTCTATTTCGTCTTAAACAATAGGTGGCAGCAGTAGAGGTGGTAGCTTACAAAGCACAAAGTTGGAAAAGTTTGAACGTTTAAACCTAACCTCTTCAAAGCAATTAATAAATAGTTTAAAAATTTTATTTAATACTTTTTAAAAATTTAATTGCACGTGTCAGACACTTCAAGGTTTGAAGTGTCGTTTCATTTAGGAGTATGAGTGATGATGACACTAACTTGTTATTTATTCATTTAAGGCACAATCTACTGTCAAAAAAAAAACAGTCTTTCCATAATCCATTAAATGAATTTATCACACTGAAGAAGATTTAAAAATGTAAAATGTCATGTTCTATTTAAAATTGATATTGCAGTGAATCTATCTGTTGTCCTTTCAAAACAAAAGTATTAAACTTTAATATTTTATGTGTGTCAGCAGGGGCTCATGAAGCCTATATTGGGTTATGTTTCATATCGGTAGCTGTAGCATGTGAATGCAGGGAATCTGTTTCCATTCTCCATCTTTCTGCAGTAAACATGGGAACTACAGTACAGAGCGGTAAAAAAAACTTTCTCCCTAGAATCTACTAATGCTCATGCATTTCTAATGGAGATAAATGGGAACAGGCAACAGAGCAGGACAGAGCATGTGAGAGGCAATATAGAAGTAGAAAAAAAAAAAAGAGCAAGGATAAATGATGGATGAAATTAGGTAGAAATGTTGTACAGTGGATAGAAAGGAACAATTTCCTGGAAGACTGAAACACCAGCATAAATATATAATAATAAAAAAAAAACAGTCATGACTGATCTGCACTAACATGTAAGTCACATGTATTGGACCATGTACTGACATGATAAATAAACATCGATCCGCTTTATATTCTAATTTAAAATGCACTATAAAAGAACTCAATGACATGACAAAAATTCAGACTTCTTTCTAAAGTGCAGTTTCTTTTTCACGTTCTTGATTGTCATTATTTTCACTATAGTTTATATATTATAGAAATTTGTCTCTAGATGTGGTAGCCTAGTGGTTAAGGTGTTGAACTACTGGTCGGAAGGTTATGAGTTTGAATCCCAGGTCCACCAAGTTGCCACTGCTGGGCCTCTGAGCAAGGGCCCTAACCCTCAATTGTATAAGTTGAAATAAAATTGTAAGTCAATCTAGATAAAAGTGCCTGCTAAATGACAGAAATGTAAATGTTTCTGTTGCCAGAAAGTTGAAAGCATTAAAGCTGGGCTTTGTTAGAGGCAGGGTTATTCAAATATGGCTTTATTCTATGCTTTATTTCCTTTATCAGAATTAATCCATAATGAACCTTTAAACACATGGGTACATGTAAGGTCCTGCTATGCTAGCAAAGATCCCAGTTAGGGAGCTAAAATGTGTATCAAACAGTAGCTCTAACCCTTGTCAAATACGTAGCTTAATTTAGCATTAATGACTTACTTTAAAACTCTTGAAATTAAGTGCAACAGGAAAAGAAATAATATGTAATTAACATAAATAAAAATAAAATGATTCCTACAGAATCCACTAACCTTATTTATATTTCATATATATTACATTTCTCACAATGATTCATACAGGTATATGTTAGCCAGTTAGTTAGCTTTGACTTAAAACTTTTGTAACGCTTTCGCTAGTCAAATAAATGTCAGCATTTGCAAGTTATCAATAAAAAAAATCTCTTAGCTCTGAATTCCTGTGCTTGGTCATCCATAATTTGATGCTATGACCAATTTGATAATTTGATAAAATTCTGCTTCCTGAGTACAGCTGTAATTGAAGTCTTGAGTGGCATCTTCACCAAGGTCTCTCTCACTCTCTCTCTCTCTCTCAGAAAAGTGACCGTTAAAATGTAGCTAGCTGTTGGCGGGCAAGGGATAGTAAACAGCTCGTGCAATGAAGTATACTTCAAACATTTTATAATATCAGATTAATATTTTTGTTGAAATATCTATTTATTCCTTTGATGACCCACTACTGCTTAAAATAAGTTTGCAGTAATATATAGTCACTGCACGTGCAAATTGTTTATACAGGTTTTACCTATTAATTGAACATTAAAAAGTAAAGATTTAATGTCATGCAGCTTAATTCTGTAAATGTGTTTAGAAGTACCATAATGCACTTAGAACTCTGTTTGGGAGATTACTGAGCTTGCTATCACAAAGCAAGGAAATGTACAGTTTAGTATTTAATCATTTCTAATTATGCGACAGTTAGATCGAGTCCACCAGTTTGATTGGTCGAGCGACTTTTCAAGCTTGTCAGTATTTCCTGTAACTAGCCATGCGTCTATCATTCTACCTAGTTTAAAGCAGATACTACATTACAGTTAGTGACATCATGAGTATATGATGATCATGAATAATACTTTTCAAAAGTATAACTTTTGGCTGAAGGTTTGCCAGCTGAAGATTAACCAATATATGATGTACAAAAAATGTGAGTGTAGTTTGTTCAGGATCTATTGCTGCTAGCAGAACAAAATACAAAAATAAACAGAATCTATTATTATTATTATTATTATTATTATTATTATTAGTAGTAGTAGTAGTAGTAGTAGTAGTAGTTGTTGTAGTAGTTGTAGTAGTAGTAGTTGTTGTAGTAGTAATTTAACAATTCACATTGTCTCAGAGCAGCTATACAGAAGTATAGAAGCTGATTAAAAAATATTTTAAAGTTTAAAATTAAGTTTCTAACATCTATCCCTAAATCTAATGAGCAAGCCAGAGGTGACGGTGGCAAGGAAAAACTCCCTGAGATGATATGAGGAAGAAACCTTGAGAGGAACCAGACTCAGAAGGGAACCCATCCTCATTTGAGTGACACTAGACAGTAAATAATGCAAAAGGAAATAATGTTCAACAGAGAGCTCCTGAGGAACTAATGGGTCAGCGCAAATTCTGAGTTCACCACAAATCCAACACCAAAGTTTTCAAATGATCGCTGATGAAGACGCAACAGTAATAGTAGTAGTAATAATAGTACTAGAGAAAGAAGTCTGTTTTTATCTGATGTATGTAAGAAATATATAACACTTTTAAGTGTAGTGATGCATGACATATTTTTTTTACACTGATGATGCCAATGACAATATAAAACTCAGCTGGCAGATTTAGATCCGGCTCAGAATAATACCTAAGCCTAAGAACCCAAACATCTGTCCACATCTGGCAATGACTGATTATCACAATAAGAAGCCCAGAAAACAGCTTGAGTTTCCTCTGAAGATTTGAGCTTGACCTCAACATTTTGGCAGTTCGTATTTCTAAATAAAGCTCTTTTTACTGTGCAATGACCAATCTTCCTTCTCACCCCTTATTGTAGGAGCACAAGGATGCTAGGTCTAGAGCCACATCTGGGGGTTTCTTCCAGACCTTTCTTCATACACTGTTGAGACTGAAGTTGGACACGTGGCAGGCTTTTTAAAGTGGATTATAACTCTGAGCTTGGACCTCAGACATGTTCTTTCCTTAGTGAAAGACACCAAGGCATTAGCCTGCTGGAGATGCAAAGAATTACGGTAGTTAAGAATAGAGCTGCATCGAACAGAGGTAATACCATGCACACCTCACTTACAGGCTGGGGAGTGGCATGGTGATGTTGAGGACAACTTCCTCCTAACCAATGACAACTGAAGGCCCTTGTGTTTTTTACCGGTTTGTTCAGTCAGACATACAGTAATGGTCATTATTTCAACCATTAGGGTGGAATGAGATCAAGTAGCTCTCTCTGCCTGGGACAGAGTCTCTTCATGTGGGCACATTCACAGCTGGACTCACTGCCAGTAATGAACTCATTTGACAGTGCAGATGAGGTTTTGTCTAGGACAGTGGCATCTACACACAAAAATGACCGATTCTGGGTCTTCTTGCAGAACCAGACAGCCCATTGGGACAAGATGCCCTAGCTCATGCCTTTCCTTATCTAAAAATTCAGCAACAATGCCAAAGAATTCCACTTGTGGCCTCTAGATAGCCCTCAGGATCCTCTGGCCAAACTGCACATTTGTTGTTTCAGCACTAAAAACACCAGAATCAGGCAGCAGGAGGTGAACTTGCCTAGGGGCCATCGCATGCTGTTTAAGACACCTAAGGTTTGAATGCCAAGTTACACTTGCAATAGATAATAATGAACAGCTCATAAGAGAGCATCTGTATGCATAGTGCTAAAAATACAGAAGGGACTATACTTATCGCATTTATATAGAGTTTCACATTGACAATTATTTGGTATATCCTCTAAAGGAAAAATAATTGTATTGTAATGTTAATATGATACTTATAATTAGATACTTAGATCATTTTTATGTATTATTATTTTTATTTATTTATTTATTTATTTATTTTATAATTCTTACTGGGGGGGCACGGTGGCTTCGTGGTTAGCACGTTCGCCTCACACCTCCAGTGTTGGGGGTTCGATTCCCGCCTCCGCCTTGTGTGTGTGTGGAGTTTGCATGTTCTCCCTGTGCCTCGGGGGTTTCCTCCGGGTACTCCGGTTTCCTCCCCCAGTCCAAAGACATGCATGGTAGGTTGATTGGCATCTCTGGAAAAATTGTCCGTAGTGTGTGATTGCGTGAGTGAATGAGAGTGTGTGTGTGTGTGTGTGTGCCCTGCGATGGGTTGGCACTCCGTCCAGGGTGAATCTGCCTTGATGCCCGATGACGCCTGAGATAGGCACAGGCTCCCCGTGACCCGAGGTAGTTCGGATAAGCGGTAGAAGGTGAGTGAGTGAGAGAGTGAGAGAGAGAGAGTAATTCTTACTATCTATGATGGGTTGGCACCCCATTCAGAGTGTCTCCCTTCCCTCCTTGTGCCCCGAATTTCCTAGAAGAATCTCTAGGCTCCCTGCAGCCCTGTGTAAGCGGTTCTGAAAACGGATGGATGGTTTCCTCACTATTCGATATCTCACATGGTGACAAAGATTAGTCCCAGGATTCTTTAAGCTTTATTATTGCAGGCTATGTGTAGAGAAAGTTCAGGGTTCCCACGCGTCCTGGAAAACCTGGAAATCCTGGAAAATTAATGACCAATGTTCCAGTCCTGGAAAACACATGGAAAATGAAAGAAAACATCAACTGTCCTGGAAAAACTCTTGTTGTCCTGTAAAAAATATCATATTTAAATAGTGATGCGCCGATTGATCGGCCACCGATCATGATCGGCCGATATTGACTAAAAATAACTTGATCGGTGAACCCCAAAAGTGCCGATCAAAAAAGCCGATCACGTGACGTAAATTACTCGCGCGACTTTTTCACACCTGCATGCACGCGCACAGGTAAACAACAGCAGAGCGGCGCTTACCAGTGGCAACATGAGTTCTCCCGTCTGGAAGTTTTTCAAAGTGTCCGATAAAGTTAGCCGTTTGCAATGTATGTCGTGATGAAATCCCTCGAGGTGGAAGCAAGCAACGGCATTTTAATACCACTAACATGATTAGGGATCTTAGAACACGCCATACAACTGAATATGCCGAGTATGAGAAACTAAACCAGCCGAAGCCAACAACATCCCCATCCCTCAACCAGCCGACTGTGAGTGATGCATTTAAACTAGTAGTGATGTGAGTGTGACTGATGTCTTTTATGATTGAGACCTGAAGGATTTTGTACTCTGTGTTAGTAGGCCGAGGTCCAGCATGTTTTGGTCTGAAACATTTTGTGGCCAATTGTTTAATTTTAATATGTTAAAAATTGTATTTACATTTTACAAGTAGCCTGGGCCTGTGTAACCTCATACCATCCCAAGTTCATCTGGTTGGTAACTATCTGCTTGGCCTCCTTGTTTCTCTGCCTTGTTATTTAGAAAGGATGGCATTGGCTTACAGTAGCTTTCATTATTTTATTTTTTGGATCTGATGTAGTTGGTTCCTCAACTACATCAGACGTTCATAATAATAACAGAAAAAAAAAACACTTGCCCTAGTTTTGTCCTTTGTGGCAGTAGCCAGTTTTGGTGTAACAAGTTTTACATTTTGCTGCCAATTATAAAATGTAATCAGTGTATTAAGAGGCGACATCCCATTAAGCTGATCTGATGTGTGTTGGTCTGCCTGACGCCTCTTTGTTTGGAATAATTTTAAGTTACTCTAGCTTATTTGGGAAAGATGGCCTACAGTAGCTTTAAGTTCTCATTTTCTAAAATAAACACTTGGTGGTTCTTCAAGATCTTGACTGTAGCCTATTTCTACAGTTTTTTTTCTCAATACAGTTAATTTAGAGTTAATTTCATTTCTAAAAATGGTGATGATCGGCCCCAAAAATGCTGATCGGAGCATCTCTACTTTTAAATGTTCTTGATCATTTAAAGAACAGTTTACAACTGGTCGAAACAATTACTAACAGAAAGCGCTCTCTTCAGGGACGCTGAGTTTTGACGGGTTTTTTGTTATGCTGTTTAATCTCGCTGTGACGGATGACGCTGTCTTGTGTTGGCGGTTTCAGGTGCTAGGAATGGTTTAAGTGCTCGAATGTTTTCAGCAAATGTTGATGGGTAATCAGGTTATATTAACCTTGTTAATCTGAATATCATGTGCAAGGGGAATGCACAGCAAACTAAAGCATGCATGACGGCATTGGCCTGAGAAAGGAAAGGGTATTAATATGTGCGGTCTTTTTATTTTATAAATGTTGAAATTTGTCTTTAAAAGTATAGTTAAGTAATAGCCATAAAGTGTACATTGTTTTTAAGACTTCTGGAGAGAAGAACATATTACTTTAGGCTGTGAATCTGTGATCCTTGTCTTTTTTTTTTTGCTAAATTTGAAATGTCCTGGAAAAGTCCTGGAAAATGATCTCTGAAAAAGAGTGGGAACCCTGGAAAGAGTCTAAAGTTTGACCCCAATGATGCATAGTTTGATGAGGTTTAGTTTTTCATCTCTACTAAACAAACCTGTCCGGAGTAGAAGCAGTTGTGGCGGATCGGTCTCTTGACTTTAATTATCACCTCTTTACTGTTTTGCTTCTTTTTATCTGTTGTGTTTTCTATCAAATGTACCTGAAATGTAATTTAACGTTACATAAACGTACTGTCATGCTATTGTGTTACTCCCACTTGCTGATCCACGAAACAACATCCACAAAAGTGAGCGTATTTCAGATGCTGCCAGAAAACTTGCAGATAGTATTTGTGTTTTGTATGTGTCCTTGGGATCCTCTGTAGCCTAATAATGAGGTAAGCTTACATGGTGGCCTGGTTCCTGAACTGCCTGAGGTTCAGTGCAGTCCTGACCCACTTTACTGATCCTGGGACACCAGACATTGGGAAAAAGCATACGTTAATAACAAGGCTATATATTTCATTCCTGCATTCTTATTGGGCCCCGATGGTGACTTAAGGGCCCTTAGCGACTACTTATACTGCTCATAGCTAGGAATGACCCTGTTTTATGGTATAATTAAAGGTTTTGGTAGAGGTTTTGGTAAAGTAGATGTTCTGAAACCTAAAACACAAATACACCGGCAGGCAATGTGAATGGAAGGCATATAGATAATGTTTCTTTCTTCTGTTTAGCTGGATAATATGTTGGATTGGTGATTGCTTTTTTTCCGCATTCACAGAACCTGGGGCATTATAGAGACTGAAGGTTTAACTGAGAGGCTCGGAACTTCAGCAAATATGTTGAAAAGATAAAAACTCAACTAATGTAAAGTGTTGTATGACAAAGTTAACTCTAAGGACTACCAGATTTCAGTGTAGCTCCTTATTCAATCTTTTGTTAAAATGTACAACCAGAATCTGTTTAACATGAAGTCTACTTAGTTCTGTGTGAGCCACCTCTTCTGGGATTGATTCTGCCTCCAGCTCCAATGTGCCTCCAATCGAGATAGTGCTTATGGACAGCAGCTTGAAAGAGGAAAAGGGCATAGTCTTCTGGATGAGTTAGGATGATGTCACGTAATATCCAGCGGTGCTGGAGCAGACACGGTGTTGAATGATAAGCAGGGGTAATGTGAGAAATCCCATGTACCAAATGATCCATGTGTCAGACTGCAAGATGACTGTGTGTGTGTGTCTGGTTGTAAAACAAAAAGGTCTAACACCTCTTCTTGCTTCTCATTATTACTGGCACACCTCATAAGCCAGTTACCCAAAACTTATTTTACTGTTTATGTGCTTATTTATTTTTTTTTTGGAGTTCTAAAAATTGACTAGTTGCATTGACTAGTACCAGTATGGACATGAGTCGTATGAGGAAGTGAGTGACGTGGGCATGATATAAATATTGAAAAATAAAAGATACCCTAATGCACACTAATGAGAACACATGTTGCAATCCTCTGCTATACTGTCCGTTATACCCTTGCCTATGCATTTAGCACCAGCCTGGTTATCTGATTAAAGCAGAGCTGCAGGACAGAGGCTGCGATGTGCTGTACCACAGCATCCCCTCTTGGTGCAATATGGCACTGCAGCCACAACTGGTCCCAATTTCTATTTCTCCTGTATAAAATCAGCACAGGCAAGTTATTAGGAAAAGACAAACGTCTAAAAAAGGTATATTATTGAAAATAATAGGTCATGTACACCAGAGGTTCTCAAAGTTTTTTGCACCCAGGACCTCTTTTTTAACTGGGTGCAAGCAGCGATCCTTTAACTCCAGATTTATTCTACAAACACAATCTGATCCAAAGTATTCAGATATTAGCCACATCATTTAAAATTGTACAATAATATATTTATATGTCTTGGATATATCTATGGTTACTTATAAATAATAATAATAATAATGAAACTAAATCATCATACCCCTGGTGATCCCTTGAACCCATTATTCAAACCATGGATGCACACTAATATGATGTGTTGGTGTGATAACATTGTCCACACACTCATTTTCTGATATAATATTTTATTTCATGCTACGATTAACAGTATCGCACATGATTAAAAAGATAAATAATAACCCAACCAAAATGCCTTTAGTGCATTACAGCAAAATACACACACACACACACAGAAATCAGTAAATCATTTGATACAAGAAATATATGCAATATAAACTCCTTTACATATCACTGCACAAATTTATTTTAGTCTTGTTTTCCATCCAGATTCATTGAAATGAAAAGTAATTTTCAACATAAAACGTGTATACATTCGTTATCGTTGTTCAGTCTCTTGCATTACGGCCACGTTGCTGTACAGTCACTTTAATAACTGCCTGTTTGATAAAAATTACAGCCCTGCTTTGTCAACATGAAATGACTGCAAAGAAGGGGAAAGTAGCGATGGTTCTAAGCTTTGGTTTTTATAAAGTTATCACATCCAAATTGTGGCTATTAGAACATCCTGTCATCCCCTGAGGCAGAAACTGTTCGATTTGTGCCACTGTGATCATTTTTCCTCTGTATGAAATTTTCTTGGTAATTACCGCAGCCAGGGCAAGGGCTCATATTTCACTAAAACAGATACGCTCCCAACACACACAGCAAAATTGCATAGGACGATTGTTCATACGAGATTAGGCATTGTACGGTACAGTGATCAGACTTGAAGAAAACACATACATTAACGGTCTGAAATGTTATAAACACTTATATAAATAGTGTACACGATTCAAGCCTATTTAAAGAGCCTGTTTTAGCAATACGTTATACCTCCGTTACATTCTGCAGTATCCGAGCGTGATCTAAACTCATCCTTTGGTTTCTTTTTTTTTTTTTTTCTTTTACGTTTTACTGTATATGACAGTTGTGTGCTTTCAGTCTATTCAGTAGTATCAGATCTCTCAAGTGCATGACTTCAACCTACCAAATCTATGACACTTACAAGCAATTTACAGCTATTCAGAAAAGAAGACATAATCATGACGAGCCTGTTTTTTTTTTAGTACACATCGTTCAAGAGCGTGACTTCTGCTCTCTGGATACATTTTGGGATGCGTCAATCTCAAAATGAAAGAAAAATTGTGCCGCGTTTATTTCTATGATGGAGAGAAATGGATAAAAGAGAAAAATGAGGATGAGCAAGACATTGAGGGAGGGAGGGGAAGAGAGAGAGAGAGAAGCAGCTGTCTGAACTCCCAGGTGCTCCATCACTTCTGGCTAATCTGCCAGAGGAGACTGCTGCTGGCTTTCTAACTACATTCATCCCTCCATTCAGTCATCCATCCCAAAGCAACCACGGCACATCTGTGAAGAAAGATCTTACCCGATACCACATACGCAGGCGTTTGCCAATATGTCTGCAGATCTTTTGCATCACATGTGTACTATTATCACCCTCTCTCGCGATTATCATAATTAGCTTAGCTGATGAAACTAAACAGATACAACAGGGTAATTCAAAACACATTAACAGGAGCTTCTGTATTTATGAGCTGTCTCACACACGCACACCGTTTTTGGTAGCAAAAAATATGAGCGTGAAATTTACGATACATACATCTATATTGTAGAGAATACAGTATAATTAAGCACCAAGCTGAGAGCAAATCAGCAAATCAGTGTCAAAAGCTAAACCAAAAAAATCATCATACACAATTATAGGACACTTTACCAAATATAATAAATGATCTGTTGACAGGCAGACGTATTGTCATTTCTTCTTCAGAGTAGTCAAATCAGAACTTGTTTATTTGTGCCACTAGCAGAATTTCGCTCTGTAGTTGATTGAATGCAGGTAAACAAAAGTGTGTCAAAAAAAATGCACCAATTCCTGATGCTGTTGTAAGAAAACTAAAGTTTTGACAAGCTTCAGGCCCGTGGCTTTTCCTAAATATAGCTTTAGTGCAGTTAGGGGGTTCAGTCTAGTCTTGTGTAAGACAGGCTGACTTAAAGTAATGCACTGGAGACTCACTAGACCTTTATCTCATCCTCTCTCTTATCACCTAGCCATCATGGCTTGCGGGCCTAAGGCTGCCTTTTAACTGTTGTCTGTCATTTGAGACACATAAAATAGTAGGAGGCACAGAGGCAATACCATACACACTGGAAATGCCTTCATCTTCGCAACAAAAAGTACCTGAGAAAGAGAACGAGATGATTAAGAGATAAAAGTAGAGGAGTGAAGAAAAAAAAGCATATTCAGTGTTAAAGTCCATCATATTTCTTTGCAATAAAAACATTCAACATCCAGTGATTTGAAATATACCTTGGAGTAGATCACTGCCCACCTTCCTGCTTACCAGTATATAACAGAAAGAAAAAAATCTTCAGCATTATGTAGCGGGATTTAAATCCCTTAACTGAACTAGTGTTTCAGGCTGTGCAAGATAATATAATCCAATACAGATTGCAGGATTAAGATTTCACTGAGCAATACAGCTTCAAGGCCTCTCATCAAATGGCATACAAGATCCCAAAACAGCCGCTCATGGGCCTTCCTCCATTTGGTGACTTCTTTTTTTTCTTTCGGTAGCAACAGCCATGTAGCTGACAGCAGACTTGATTTGGGACAGATGGTCTCTCTAGTAGCAGCTTAATCATATTTCGCAGAGCTGGCTTGCAGACTGTAGCGTTGGCCAAAATAGATCACTGATTATGCCCAGCCTGCATGTGAGGGCTTTATTACAGTACAGCACAATGCACAGTGAAGGAGTGTGTGGGTGTGCTCTTAACTTTGAATATTAGCTTTACTTCAGTGGATAAAGGAAGAAGGAGGGGCGTTATTTATTCCTCAGGCAGTGTATGGTGCTCTTGCTGGGGCTCCTCCAATTCAGTAGAACTTATCATCAATGCGAAAGTGTGGTCTCGTCACGTCGTCTGGGTTGAGGAAGACCGAAATAGACTTGCCAGGGTTTTCCGTAACCAGCTGCTGCAGTCTCTGGGCTAGACGATCATCTTGCGGGGAGGTGGCTTTGGAAGGGCCCAAGCTTGGCGATGATGCCCCATGCCCGTTACTCGTTCCAGCAGCTTCTCGTTTCAACTGGCATGCCTGCCGAGCTTGCTCCAATGCCGCACGCAAATGTTCAGCTGGATCCGAGCGCAAGTGTGCTAGTTTCCGGGCAACCAGCAGAGCTGCATTGTCAGTAAGATGTTCCAACATGTTGTACTGAGGGAGGAAATAGTTGGGGCAGTTTTTACCCAGCACACAGTGTGCCAGGTCATCCAGGAGACCCAGGAACAGACGGGCTGGTGTCTCTTGCTCTGAACAGCTCAAGTAGGCAGCAGGTAAGCGATCACAAGCCCAGAAGAGTAGAGTGCGTAAGTGGTAAAGGCTAAGACCAGTACGAGGGCGTGCCAACAGTCTGGACACAACAGCTTTGGCTGCCTGGAAGGCTGCGGCCATAGGAAAAGGCACACACTTCTTCAACTGGACCTCACTACGAGAAAAGGCCAGTCTCCATTCACGGTCTGGTCTGGAAGCGGAGACAGCTGTTGGGGAGCAGCAAGGCAGGAGATAAAACCCACTGATTGCCTCCTCCTCTGTGATTTTTCCGTCCCAGAAGTGATTGGTAGTGAGCCAGCTTTGTGCTACAGCTGGCCAGCCTCGAAACGACACAACGGGTAAGAGATCATAGAGGACACGGCTGGTGCCTGCTTTGAGGATCAGCGTCGTCAAAGGTCCATTGCGTTCCACGCGATCCGGAACTGGAATCCCTCTCTGAGGGTGCCGCTTTAGCTCCTCCACTGCTGTGCCAACTACGTTCCAGAACCATTCCGTGACCAGCAGGGGTGAGAAGTAACATCCATCCAAGGACTGCGGAGAATGGAGGGAAGGAATTGAGCCCAATATGGAACCACCTTCTTCCTCTTCACCATCTTCCTGGCGCTGAATGTTAGGTTCGTCTTCGCAGCAGATCCCCCATCGGGCTAGCATGCCTGGGTCGCAAAGCCGTAAGCTGAGCCAGGAGTGGCACGGCGGAGACTGGCGCATATCTAGAGTTACAGGTTGATTGCGGTCGTGCAGTTTGAGGGCAGGCACCAGAAGCGTGAAGTCCAGGTCAAAGTCCACACCTCTGACATAGTCACCCAGCTCCTCTGGGTTCAGATCAAGAACACCCTCTCTGGCGCCACCGGACAAAAGCAGGTACTCATTTGCGACTGGGAGCCTCTTGTCCACCTTCTGGACCAGGCCTGAGAGAAGATACATGAAGTGAGTCAGACAATGCATTTATTACACATTGGGAGAAAAAAGAACTCTGCCTCTGAATGAAGCATGGTACAGAATGTTCAATGACATTATCACTAGGGTTTGAATCCAATTGCCTTGAACTTTATGCTTTAAATGTCAGCCTTTCACAACCCAAGGCAAAATTTCACTGAACAGTATGGTTTTCAGAATTTTGCCAGCCTTTGGAAAAGATAAAGTCATTTTGAAGTCTAACAAAAGCTCCAGAGACTTTCCATGTTAACAGGACACAATAGATATACATGTGAGAGACACTGAAATCCATCAAGCATCTTCTAATATAATTTCACTCATTTAATTATGTGCAAAGTAAATCAGCGTGTGAACCTTGTTCCACCCAGTGATAAAGGTGTGGGTGTAAAACTTTTCCTGCATGTGTGAATAAGTGTGAAAAGATGGAGCTTAAAAGGGAAAATAGAAAAAGAGTGGTAAAGAGTGTGAGAGCAAACATGCTGTGAAGTATACAGTAGCATGTAAATAGAAAAAAAAAAGTCCTTTTCTTTTTATTTGATCATTGTACCATGAAATAAGCAGATACTTTAGATGCAATATCGTAAGGTTACATTCATTTCTCCTGGCTAGTCACCATGTCTGTGTGCACTCTGCGGAAATATCAGCTGAACCACAAGTCCAGGCAACAAACTAACCAGCATGTAATATGTTTAAAGATGAGAAAGTCTAACCTGCCCCTTCTTGCCCGTCTGCACCACTCTGAGCTAATAAAATAATACTTTATAGATCAGTAACTTAAATCAACTCAATAAGTTGAGTTGATTGCTCTATTGCTCTTATACCGCAGCAATTTGCCAACAATTATTAGTTTTATTTACTAATGAATGACGTCATACCTTTTAGACAATTTTAGTTACAATTAATGTTGTGGGATGGCTGTGAAAATGTAGTTCTTGAGTTTACTTTAAAAAAAATACACACACACACAGATGGCAGTTTTTCCGCTGTCCTTTCGTAAAATAAAAACTAAACCGTTACTATAGTAACAATAACCTATTAAAAACGGCCACATTGATATAAACCCGTGATCTGAATTATAGCCAGCACCATTGGCAGAACTGCAGTTACTGAAAATCAATCAACACCTTTTAACTAATAAGATTTGAGTATTCAACAACGCTGTAGTATAAGTAAAAGGTACGGTATATTTAACATAGCATATTTATCACATACACAGATGATATGATTATGTTGTTGAGATGTGCATATCCCTCTGCCTGAAAAACATAGACAGCGTATTCTCAAGTAAGATAAAAGGATAATAGGAGGAGAAATGAATAGTCAAGGGAAACCAGGCCTTGCAGAAGGGTAGTGCTGTAACAAGGCCCTCATTCAGGTATGTTCAGTTTATCTTGTGAGTGAGATACGGAGAGCAGAAAATGGAGAGTAGATGAGTAAAAAAAAAAAAAAGCTCATCTCAGTGTAATAGCTTTATACACACAAACTTAGTCATTTTGCCTCTTTGTTCCACTAAAAATCTACCAAGCATGGAGGAAGTGGGTGATGGATTTGTGCAGACTGTAAATTAACTTAGCAACTCTTGGCATTGACACCTTTTTTCTTCAAATGTGACAGTCAGTCTTATGCCCTGTTTTACTACACATTATATACGCAGTGATGCTGAAGCTGTCTGAAGTTTCATAGAGGAGTAGAGGGGATCATCTTCCACACTTAAACTTCTGTAGAAAACATTTCATACAACAGCACGGTTGTTGTTTTTTTCTTTGATCGGTGAGGAGCGAATTCATTATCTATATAAACACTGACAATATTTATATTCGTGCATTAGTTCATAATGATAACAGGAACCAATCTATCTAACGGATGTTCCATAATTTTATATTACGTTATAAATATGTTGCTTTTTTATAACAGGATTGTATCTCAGCTTTTTACATGAAGCTGCATGGCACTAACCCATCATTGATTATTTATCTGTAACAGCGTGCCCTGTCGTCTTTCCTTCCTCGTATCTGAAGGTAGAGTTTAAATTATCTGAGGATTAGTGAGCTTTCTGTAACGGAGTGGAAGCGCTGCATAGTTAGAATATGTCTTTTTACAGTCTTTAGCTTCAGGTCTAAGCGCACAGCCTGTCAGCACCAAATTATGTCCATCATGGCATAATATGCATATGCACCAATGTAATTATGCAAATGTGTCCCCTATGAGACGTAAAATCAGTTTTATCTCAACTCCGTGACTACTCCATCTCTCTAACTAGATTCATCTAACCTACTTAAACAAAGAGATGAGGAAATGCATTTAACTCCTTATGAGATATGCAGGTTAACACGTGTGTGTCAATAAACAGACCAAAGTGAAGAGGTTTTTTTTATCCAGAACCAAAAGCGGAGCTGCCATTTGATGCACATTTATTCTTTCAGTCACTCGTTGCTCAGCTGTTTCAGGTCAAGTTATGGCTGAGTTATGATAGGAAAGAATCAGAATGTCATGCACAGTATTACTCACCACAAAGCATCACGGCAGTAAGCACAATTATGGATGCCAGGGTGTTACTCTGTAATCACACTTTCTGGTACTGTCTGATCCTAATTACACACATGACACATGCTCAGGAGTGTGAACTCAGCCCGGTGACTCACTCGGCCCACTCGAGTGCATAAAATAAAATGGCAACAACAACAATAATAATTATTATAATTAGTATTATAAATACTCATTACAAAATATGAATTAAATAAGTTGCAATAAATTATTTTACCAATATACTCTAACACAAAAATCCCCCCTGACTGACATGTGATCCTCAGTTGGAAAAAACATGAATTTTATAACCGTGGCTAATAGTTTCCTAAATTACCTAGAAAGTGGATTAACTTTGTTTGCCTTACATATATACATGTTTGCCTTTAGTCTGCCCGGTGCTTTCACCTCCTCATCTGTACGCTCAGCTCACACTGAACTCAGTTTCTCCACTGGATTTCTTATTAATTATTGTATCTTACTTGTTCTTCAATGTTACAGGAAACTGGTGAATAAAGACAGAAGCTCTTGTTTTCTATTGAACTTTGTTTTAGGAGTTAACCGAGAAATTTGGACTTTGTTTTAGGACTTGTGTTTGAGATCACTGTAATCGTGCCCCACACACACACACACACACACACACACAGCGAGAACTTGTCTCCCGAGACTTCCGCCACACTCACACACCGCGTTCTACAATTCTGTACTGCGGTAAGAAACAATTATGGTTGATTATGAAACAAGATTGTGAAACATGATTGTAGCTTGATACTCAACTGGAAACACCAATCGATAGTCGAAGCTAGTGTTTGGACCAGCAGTTGCAACACTGCATAAAAGATTGTGATTTTATGGAGGAGTTTAAAATAAAAATAAAAAAGCCAGGGGGGGAGCCCTAGAATAAACATTTGCACAGTAAAGAAAATCTGTGTGTAATTATAGGATGTTAAAGCGTGAACAGCTCTTAAGCTAATTATCTAGTGCTGCTCTGACTTACATGTTATTGTTACACAGATGGCTGAACAAAACCAACAATTTTCATTCACATCTGAATAAACATTTTTTAAACCATATTTAAAGCTCTGTTGTCGTTTCTCTGGAACAAGATGGTGCCAATGAGGTCGCGGCTCTCACGAATGCTTTGTTGTTTTTTCCCCCCTTACACTAACATTTGAATTCTCAGAATATGATCTCGTAAATAAGCTGTTACAGCGAAGCCGGTTACTTTTTTTCAGTAGCTCAGATAACAATGGCAATGTGCTTGGAATCTGAATCTAGGCATCGACATGCTGTTGTGTCGTTCTACAGAGAATAGAGAATATTTTACTTTGTGCTCTCAGACGGTGAGACTCGTCTCTAATGCCGTGCTGTTGGAGCAGGACGAGATCTTGTCAAAACATTCAGCATCATTACTTGACTCCGCTGACCAAACATGCAGCAGATCCCTAAATGACACCTGGGCATAGTTCGCTGTCCTTGGGGTTATTTATTGATTTTTTTTTCTTACCTAATAACCTGCAAGGACAGAAGTCCAGCTGCTTAGCTGCCTTTTGAGCCCTCCCTTAGTCACCGAGGCTAATAGTGTTATCATGCTGCTACAGTATAATGAGTCCTTCTGGGAGAAAAGAGCCGAGTGCTTGACTTTATTTCACAGATAAACATAGTGAGATTATGTTAATGTCTGTAAGGGAAGTTGCTGTGAGGTAGAGCGTGCTGGCGGATAATGCAAATGTTTTTGCTGCCTTTCATCATCTGAATAAATTCAGGATGAGAGACTATAGAATATTACACAGACTATAGAAAGACTATATAAACTTTAATGTGTCTCTTTCAGAGAAAATCTGGACCAAAAACAGACAGCTCATGTTTCTAATCTTATACTTTATCTATTTCTGACCGCAAGCGAGTACAGATCTAAAGTAATTGCACCCATCAGCCTAAAAACAGCACCGAAGCCTGTTTGATCTGTTCAATATTAAAACTAATTTTGAATCATTAAACAGCAACCAACCCAACGAGGAGTCAGTATGGAGTAGAATGATGCAGCCTCGAGTAAGATCTTCACTTAGTTTCCAGACACTGATCGACTGGAAAATGGGAGGGCACAAATGCTGAACAAATAACGTATAGAGATATGAGTGGAACAATGTTTTAAAAAACAACAACAAAAAAAATGGAAATCTGTTTGCACCCTCGGGGGTGGGGTGGATAAAAAGAAACACTCGGCATACAGGAGATAAATAAATCTCTCCAGCAGGCGGAGAACGGAAAACATAAGACGGATTATGTGGGAAAACTCGAGGCGACAATGAGACAGACAGGACAAAGAGAAAATGTCACAGAGAGAGAGAGAGAGATGGGCAGAGATGGCTGAGAGAGAGAGATGGCTGAGAGACAAAGGGAGAGAGAGAGCACGAGAGAGAGAGAGAGAGAGATGGCTGAGAGACAAAGGGAGAGAGAGAGAGAGAGAGAGAGAGAGAGAGAGAGAGAGAGAGAGAGAGAGAGAGAGATGGCTGAGAGACAAAGGGAGAGAGAGAAAATGAGAGAGAGAGAGAGAGAGATGGAGGCTGAGCCAGATGCAGAGAAGCTGTCAGTGAACTAATCCAGTGTTTGACAACATTATGGGTGGTTTTGATCTTTTCAGATGGAACAGAACTATAAAGAGCTTCAGCACGTATCTCATCTTATTGTCACAGTGAGGAGGGAAGGCAGGAAGGATGACAGTCACCCCATGTGCGTGGGCGGGATAATGAGAAAAAGCGAATATTCAGGAGTGAGATTTACTTTATAAATTGAGAGACAGAGAGAACTAGTGGTGCTGTCAGAGAGAAAGAAAGAGGATGAGAGCAGAGCAGTGCCACCTATTGGTCACAGGAGATCACCTTAACAAAGAGAACACTAATGTGTGTGACAATATCATCACTGAGACAAAACCTATATGTCACTATTTAGACTTTAAACCTGAGACACTGGTAGTGAAGTGTGTTTATTAAACACAGTGTGTGTGTGTGTGTGTGGCAGTCGGGGGAAAACGCTCACATTTTGACAAATATAGCATTTTAACCTACACAAAAAAGTTTAAAGAATGGAAAGAATCACATTTACAGAGTTTGTTCTGGTTTCAGTGAAGGATGATCTGCTAACTCTACTTTCGCGACTCGACTACAACAACTTTGCTGTTACATTTTTGCATTTCCATTTATTCATTTAGCAGATGCTTTTATCCAGAGCGACTTAAGAATGAGGAAAAACAAGCAAAGCGATATATCCAGCAGAGGACAAAACAAGGACAACTAACTGTGTGCTAAACGAGAAAAGTGCACAGCGTATTGATTTAAGAGATTTTACTTATTTATTCACGTATTTGTGTTTCTCTTAGTTAAGCGTTCATGGAAGAGGTGGGTCTTTAGCTGTTTCTGAAGGTACTGATGGATTCTGCAGTCTGAATTTAGTTAGCACTTGCTGTTTTGGTCATGTAGATCAGCAACCAGGAAAATAGCTTGTGTTTGACCAAAAAGAAAAAAAGATTTTTAAATCATTTTTTTTTTTTTTTTTTTACATTTGTGCGCAATTCTCAATTTAGAAACAGTTCTTAAGCAATGCATTTATACATCTCTAATCAGAATAAATGGCCACTACGTTTTTAGCAATATTACCGCTAACAAAAAACAATCACAGATGTGTCCATATTTCTTTATCTGTGAGGTGAATTAAATTTCCCACTTAGCCGGCAAGTGGAGTGCAGCATTACGTTCTACAGTTTACTTGTTCGTCTGTCTTAAACTCGTACCAAAGCCATATCACTGAAGTGATATTTCCACCTTCCTCTGCTGTGAGCTTAGTCCCTGGTGTAGGGCTGCCTGTTTATCTTGGTGAGGGTTTTTTTTTTATCTAAGGGCAGCAGTGTGGATGCCAGAGTTTCTTTCCTTCATACTGGTTAAACATTTACAATAGCTTTTATAGATTTTTTTTAATGAAATCATTTGTATCTTCATTACAACAATGGTGTTAAAACATTTATTTGAATTCATTGTGCAAATCCTCATCGATTTCGATGATAATGATGTTACCAATTCATTGTGGACATTTTGACAGTCGATATCCGATCACAAACTGAACCGATTGGACTTGTGTCCATTTTATTATGTTTGTAGCGAGTCACAAGCACACTTAACTAGCAAGATTTTGGCCATCTTTAGCTCTGACTGCATTTGAGTGCATTTGAGCAAAATGCAGTGTTTGTTAAACTCCTCCTTACACTGTATGATCTCTGTATAGGGTTGCAAAATTCCGGGAATTTTCAAGGCTGGAAACGTTCCATGGGAATTAACGGGAATATATGGAAATAAACTGTGAATTTTTGCAGAGTTGCCTATAACAAAAAACTTAAATGTAGTTACAAAAAATCTTGCAGCATAATTTTGTTTAAAACAACAAGATTTAATGCAATTTAAGTTGAATTTGTACCCTGCATTCCTCGGTCACTTGCACACAGCACACTGCTTACTGGAATTATGCTTACTGCTTATGTTTGGAAAATACACATCGCTTAAAAAAATATAAACTTGCTTACTATAACTATTTTGGCCTCATATTTGTCATCCATTTTTAAGCCTAATGGTAAAAATATGGTTATAACATATATATTTTCGAAAATAAAAAGGATATTTGAGCAAGAAATAATGTATGGCTGGACTTTAGGTTTCATTAGGATCCATTAGGTTTTTATTGGCCATTCAATGCCCAAGCCAATTACAGCAATCATTTCTGTGTCTGTGCATAATGGGTTATGTCATCAAATATCAGGTGATGTGTGAAGGCTGGTAAAAGTCTGTATGTTTTTTTAATGAACGATTATAGAAAGAGATTGATACTGCTGTATCACAATATATAAACAAATACATTAAATAAAATCATCATTAATATGCCATAAATGACACAGACTTCTATTAAGAGTTATAGTTGTAATGTAGTTATATTTACACATTAAATGTAACTATAAATGGATGAAACATACACATTATTATTACACGGAAAACAGCAAGCGCAGAATATTGAGGTATAACAGGAATAACACTCTTGGGGAGGTGCTGTTATTGGAAATAATCCCAATTAATCAATCAAAACACTGTATTGTTGATGATCCTTCTAGAACAATCTGACCCAAAGTGTTTTAATCCTTATGCAAGTATCAAATATAAATCTCTTTCCATTTTATTTAAAAAAATAAAAAACAGCAATTTCTTCTCACCAAGCATGTTGAAGATGAAGTCTTTGGCTGTGTGCACCTCGAGTGCAGTCTGGTCCCCAAACTCGCCTTGCTCAAGCTGCACAAGCTCCTGCACGTGCGAGGCCAGCTGCTCAAGCGCCGTGCCTGAGCGGAAGTCCACCTCAGACACACGCTTCACTGGTGCCGGTGCACGTGGAGTCACTGCGCTCCTGATCACCTCCATCGAGCCCAACCTGAGAGAACACAAAAGCATGCTGGGTTCCTTAGCACAATGACAACAAAGGACATCTTGACATTTCCATTCCAGCCAAAAATAGGGGCTTTATGATGTCAATAGTTAAGATCATACTCAATGTCAGTATAGTGATATATCAGTGTAATATACAATTATATCATCATTAATACAGTAGTATACGCATAGCGATTATAACCCTAGGATTCCCTTTCCATGTTAAAATAGATTTTCATCTTGTATATGATCTGTTTTCTTGCTCACAGGAAAAGATTGTATATATATAATATAAACAAATATATATATATAATTTTTCATGTAATTATTTATAATCTATATTTATTTTACATAAAAAAATAATAAAACAGACTTTGTTGTTTTTTTTTTCACATAAACAACTCCTTCCAAGGTCTTGAACTAAGTGTATAGAATTGCATCTTAGCAACGACGCTAATATGACGCAGCACGCGTACTAGCGTACTATGTAGTACGTGAGAATCGTCCGGTCGTCACGGTAACAAAGCTCCTCGTGAACTATGTCCACATACTAATTAGTACAGTAGTATACGGATTAGACTAATCCTGTGTCTGTTCGCGTTCTGTAGTGTTCAACGGTAATTAACACACCAACTACTATGTTAATCACGGCTTCCACTAAACGTTACTGATGCAGACTGTGCTTGTGTTAATGACATTTCTTTTTAATAATAATAATAATTATTATTATTATTCCACTACCCAGTGAGCGGTCTACTTAGCACAGTGGCTAACTAATTAGCCGGCTAATGTCCAGCTAACTTGCCAAATACTACAGAATTGTTTATCACTTCAGGAAGCTAGCTCTCTGTGTCTGTGATGTCCAACTGCTGTCTGAATGACCAGAACAAACCGGGTTATGTAGCTGAGAAAGCTGAGCTGTCGACTGGAGAATATCTGCACGTTTCATTAGTAGCTAAAAGTCTCATCGGTAAAACCGAACAGAAGAAATTCCACAGCTTTGGTCCAGCATTAGCTGGCACGCTAGTCAGAGCAGGTGGGACCAAGTGCTCGAATCTAGCGAGATAATCACTTTAAATAGTTCATGCCGAGCTTACTTAAACACAAACACACCCTAAATCGCAGTGTCCAAGCTCTGTGCCTTATGCCCCGTTGCTTTTGTTTAGATACGTGATCAGGAATCCGGTTACAGCTCCCGTCATTTCCAACTAGTCTCCTCGGCTCGGCACACGCCTTCACACGGCAACACCGAACCCGGAAATCCCGGCTGCCCCAGAGGATCCTGGGATTGTAGTGTTTTAACCACATCTAGATGCGCACAGAAAACACAATCAGGATCAGAATCAGGCTTATAGACAAGTGTGTTGATGTTGACACGCACAAGGAGTTTGGTTTCAGCTGTTGGTGACTCTCAAAAGTGCAGATATAAATACGTAACACTATATTATACAAGACAAGGCAATGCAGATGTGATACAATATAGACAGTATGAGTATTAAATATGAATACAGAATATATGACAGATCACTTATGTACCAGTTAACTTCATCTTCTCGATATTCACTTGCATTCATGAAATCTAATAATTTGCATTCATTACAAGGAGAATTTTCCAGAACTATATAATATATATAAACAATAATTAACTCACTCACTCACTTTCACACTCACTCACTCACACTCACTCACTCACACTCACTCACTCACACTCTCTCACTCACTCACTCACTCACTCACTCACTCACACTCTCTCACTCACTCACTTTCACACTCACTCACACTCACTCACACTCACTCACTCACTCACTCACTCACTTTCACACTCACTCACACTCACTCACTCACTCACTTTCACACTCACTCACTCACACTCACTCACACTCACTCACTCACTCTCACTCACTCACTCACTCACACTCTCTCACTCACTCACTCACTCACTCACTCACTCACTCACTCACTCACTCACACTCTCTCACTCACTCACTCAAGCTGAAGCTAAGCCCAGACTTCTAGATCCACTTTAAAGATTCCAGCTCTTCCTGAAAGATTCCCAGAAGTTCCTAAGCCAACTGCACCACTCTCCATACAAAGGAACAATGCCAAATAACTCTCTAAAGAGTGCTGATTATAGCCTATCTTCAAGTAGATTCATATCATCTATATAATTAACAGCACTTAGTTTGTGTTTAGATTCAAAGTTGACATTCTTGACATTGACACTTATTGTCAATTTAGAATTCAAAATCTAATCTAATAATATAATAACTTAATTGTATGCAAAAGTTTGGACACTATTGGCCGAAATTAGAGATTTTGTTGATTTAAGTAGAATAGAAAATGTATAGTAATTATGTTATGTGCAAAAGTTTGGACACACTTTCAGTTCTCAACACTAAATGTACAAGATATGAACTCATTAGGAATTGTTTTGTCTTTAGGAATAATGATATCCGAGTATAATAAGTTTGGACAGGATATACATACAGGGTTAATCAAAAGTGTATAGCTGTGTAGCGGTGCTTGTGCAATCATGTGCATTTAATAGTCATCAGAAAGAAACCTGCAGAATACAGACATCTGATATAGAGAGCACAATATATAAATTAAGTAATTATGGAACTCACTGGTTACAGTCAAAGCTATGTTTGGAGAAAAAAAGGAGCATTATATGTTTGATTTAAAGTTACACCTTTCAGATATATTTTGCTTTGGACTGAGTGGCAGCCAGTGGTAGAGGAAACATTACAGGGATAAAACAGAAGAACAGAAGGAAATTTAGCATACAGTAGTCAGTCAATCAAGAAACCGAAGCTAAAAAGAAACTGGTAACTACAGCTGGACAATAATTCAAAGCAGACTTTAAAATCCAACATTGGGAATGACCCTGACAGACCACTGACTTCAACATCGTTGAAAATATGTAGGTAGACTTAAAGGATTTCTGAGCATTTGGGAATATTTTAGAACTATATGCATTATGAAAAGAAAAGAGGGTGAACATTTATAAAGTGGTGAATAAAAAGACTCTTAGCTAAAGCTGTATTTGGAGCTGTGAAATCAGCCAACGGGGGCATTTTTAAGTAACGACTTAGAGTCAAAACCTTTGTACATGCCACAATTACTTTTTAATATTTTCCTAATTTGTAGAGTTCATCAAATATAAACTTTGCATTGCACTTTTTTTGTGAAAATTGCAAAGCCCTTCTTGTTATTTTTGGCACATCGAGAATCCTTGGCCTAAATGATCCACTATAGCTTCTTACAAGTCATTCATGTGCGACTTACATTCAATAGTGTAAATGAACGTGAATACCATTTCAGCCACCAGAGGCACTTTCAGGCAAACCCACAGACTGCTTTTAAATTCTTCCACTCCCAATTTCGTCCTCGCTTTTTTAGCATGAAGTAAAATGTGATCAAAAGAAATCTTCAGAAGTACTGCTGGGTGCAGCATCCCATCTCCTAACCCTATTCACTGCAGTGTCACCTTGAAATGCCACCCTTTTGAAGTGGCATCTGAGAGACTGGCAGGGCTGATAATTGGTTCTGTGGTGGGAGAGCCAAAGAGAGTTCCTCAAAGCTGCAACACACTGCCTACCTCACAGCACTCTCACATCCTTCAATATAATAAAGAGGCGGAAGAATGAATTTTATTTTCCAGTAGATGTACAAGACAAGTCTGTAGATGCCTGGGTACAAAAACATTCATATACATTAGACTGAATATAACAACAGACTGGAAAAAAGTGTGCGTGTGTATGTGTGTGTGTGTGTGTGTGTGTGTGTGTGTGTGTGTGTGTGTATAGACCTATAACATTTATCTTCCCCCCATGTTTTAAGAACATTCTGCTTGCACTTCTTTTAAGAACTAATTTAAGTTCAAGTCTTTCCTTTTCTTATCTTCTTTTACTTTGCTTTTAGTTAAGTAAAGCACTTTGAATTGGATTAGCATATGAAGTGTGCCTACAAACGATCCCCCCAAAACTTAAGGATCTGAATGCCAAGAAAAAGTAAATCTGGCTGTTTCATTTGTCCCAAAAAAAAAAAAAAAATCAATTTAATCAAATTAAAATCAATTTAATTCGCCAAATATGCAGTAGAGGTACACAAAGTGGTAGCCAAGGGTAAAACAGTTCAAGTAAGCTTTGTTGATTTTAACCCTACACATCATCGTAACTTTTACACAGTCTCTGTAATGTGCATATCGAGTTACAGCCACTATTTCACCAGACCATATAGTGGGGATTTAATAACGGATTTGATGAGCTAGAAACGCTAAATCTCAGGTTCATATGGCATTTACTTTGAGAACGGTTTACTGCAAGCCATAAAAGCCCTCTAGAGGATATGGTCACCTTTAGAGCAGAGGGATCGGGGAAGTTAAGAGCAGATATAGTGCTGGAGTTATGTCAGAGAGACACGAGGTGACAATTTCAGAACTCTACATCAAACATTTTCATAAAGAGAAAATCCAAGCTGAATATTTACTTCAGTTTACTTATGTATGAATGAATGAATGTTAAAAGGGTTCTACAAAAATGTTTGGCATAAATGTTCGCAAACGATATTAACAACTGACCCTTAGACTTCCAGACTTAATTTGAGTAAATAGGTTTTCTTTTCTTATCTCAATAAAGACAAACGTGCTGAAATCCTTGATTGTGGTAATTACACATGCAGTACAGATAGAGTTAAAGATTATTCCCTTAAAGAAATGTGTGTCTATGGGTATGTGAACAGGACAGAGCAGATAATAGAGGGACAGGTGAAATGCAATTAGGGATATCTTTTGTGCAGCCCTGCCTACCATACCGGACTGTGGTTAAGCTAAAAGCAACTTAGCCACCACTTTAATTACCCACAATTCTGTGGCTCAGCTCTGTGCTTCAGCACACAGAGATAGCCCAAAAACCAAACAACAGAGTGACCGCAAGACCATGGCGAAATCCCAGGCATGTAAAACAGTGCAAAGCTTCCCAATCAGCTGAAGGAAGAAAGAAGAGACAGTTTATGGTCCATAAGAGCACAGCAGTTCACCCAGAGCAGAGAGGCATGCTATGCCCTTATGGATTTTAAAAAGGAGATACTGATCTGACTCGGGTAATGAGTAGGCAGTACAATTCCTGCACTAGCAAAATGTCAGGGCAAAAAGAAAAAATGCAAAGAAAAACAAACAAAAAAAGACTTATCAAAACAGCCTCCATGTACAATTTCTATAACCCTGCTATAACACCGAGATCCTCAGGAGACCTCAACTTCAAATTAGGCCCAATTAAATGTGACAGTGACATTTAAAATCATTATAAAATGTAGTTAGATCAGCTGAGACCCTTATTTTCAAGATAGATGTCCTATTTGTGCTCGGAAGTGTGCGCTCACCCACAAGCCTGATGCAGTGCGGACTCAATTGGCTTTGATTGCTTGACCTCGATTTGTGCAGTGGCGTTAATAGTCCCAATTAATGAGGGTTTTATGAGAGACTATCAGGGTTTATTGGGGCATGCAGTGTCTATATGAGCCCCACCAACCCCCTCCCACCCCTGTTTCATGCTTATGAGAAAGCCTTGCTTTCTGAGCTGGAGATTTATTAACCAATTTTCTAAAAGGTCCCCAAACCCGGTGCTCGGCATAAAGTCAGGGATCCAGGATTTAATGCTTCTATAGATTTCTCTCTTCATTTAAATATAGAGATGCTGGAACTCTGGCCACTTTAAAACAAGCACTGACAATAATAGACAGCTTTGTGCCATTTTACTCGCAAGCTCAATCCCCAAAGGGTTATTGAGACATCTCAAAGCTGACCTGTGAAGCTTATTCACCAAGCCTTCTCCGGCACAATATCAGAAGGTCAATCTGGCAATCACTTTCTCAGACAGATTTATTTTTCTTCCTGAGAAACAAAGGTGCTAAATCACAATTTAAAAATACACACACCTGGACTAGACTCACATTACAAGCTTTTGTTCAAATATATATTTTTTATTTTTTGCCTGGATTCAATCCATCGGTGATTCAAATGCGTAAATGAAACATTTCTAAAATCAGGATGACATCCATAAGCTAATACATTATAGGGAAATGAACAAGCAGATAGCAATAGATTCTTTAAACACTTGAAATTCTTTAAATTCTTTTAGCACTTTAAAGATTCTGTGCCCTGGTGGTCATCTCAAAGATTCTGTGCCCTGGTGGTCATCTCAAAGATTCTGTGCCCTGGTGGTCATCTCATTGGCCGTTTATGATTAAGGAATAATGGCAAAAATGCTAGTGCTGATTGTGTGGCCAAGTTCTGGATATGTATAATTTTTTCTGTAAAAAGGAAAGTATGATCCTATAGCTTTATCATTATTTTCCTTACTTGATTAAACAACTTCACCCACCACACCATATCTCCAGCTCTTTACACTTAAATTAAACGCTCTGCCAGAAAGTAATTGCCAACCACCAGGAGATCAAAGCTCAGAGTGCCATAGCAAGCCAGCCAACAATGAAAAGTACGCCCCCGACAGGTGCCAGCTTGCCAAAGGAGGGATCACCCGTTAAAGCCTGGTGGTATAGAGGACCACAGAAGCAGCCCATGCCTGTCAGGAGAATTGCCCCAGCCTACAAACAGAAAGGCAACATTACAATAGGGAACATTTGCATCAGAAAAACCCAGCAAACAAAAGTCTCTCATATGTTCTTCTGTAAACATGCTGTTATGTGTAGATGTCTATAAAACAGCTGTATGTTATTTGAGGTGCAATTGCGCTTACCAGAGCAGGTTTCCTGCATCGAGAGGCTCCCAAAAGAGCCAAACTGTGGTAGAAATGATAGGTATTGGCCGTGCTGTAGAGCTGAGGAAAAAAGATTCTTTTTTAAAACATATTTTTCACCTTCTATGCAAGTCCCTGTCGATGAGTCTAGTCTGTACTATACATACAACAAGGTACTGGAACAAGTGCATGTAATGTCAGGTCATATAACTGTACTAACTAAAATAGTGTTATAGTAGAAATGCAGTTATAGAAAAGTAATCAACACCTTTGATGTGAGATTTCTACAGCACTGTAGTATAATAATACATACAATGATACACACCTCTCTCTGGTACTCATTCCTGTTACTCAGCCTGAACCCTACAACAGAAATAATAGGATTTTAATATACAGAATGATTCATTATAGTCACAGATACATATAATTACATTATAAACCACAGTATTAATAGTTTTTATTATTGTACAAAGTTCACTACTTAGCTGAAGTTAGTTATTCAGACTTTCACTATGAAAACAATCCTTAAAAAAACAAATCCATCTTTAGCTCACCATGAGCTCCATAAGCGCCGGCGGTGACCGCCAGAGCCCCGCTCAGGGCAGCGAACCTCTGCACTATTAACGACGCGCTCATGTTTCTGTAACACACGTACAACACCACAAACACGTGACTTTCACAAGAGACAAAACTTCCTGCAGCTACTTCCGTACTGAGCCACAATGGCGAATCAGGGCACGGGCTGTGGTCACGTGACAGCACGTCAATAATCACCCAAAAAAAAAAAGCTTTGAGCTTATTAAATTATAAACGAGATGAAAATTTTATTTGCAGCTTTAATCTTTTTACTGAAAAATTATTTTAGACATAAGTAACTATAGACATAACTCCATTTTTGTCATTTTGAAAAAAAAAAGTTTGTGTAAAACCTTATTATTATTATTATTATTATTATTATTATTATTATTATTATTATTATTATTATTGTTGTTGTTGTTGTTGTTATTATTTATATTCTTCTTATTGTTGTTGTTAATATTATTATTATTATTATTATTATTATTATTATTATTATTATTATTATTATTATTGTTATTATTTATATTCTCCTGTCGTGGCGGCAATCCCCGAACCCGGTGGTGGACCCCAGGAGTAAGGGGTGCCGTCAAGCTGAAGAGGGAGTCCTATCGAGCCTGGTTGGCTCGAGGGATTCCGGAGGCAGCTGATAGGTACCGGAGGGCCAAGCGAGCTTCAGCCCGGGTGGTTGCGGAGGCAAAAACTCGGGTCTGGGAGGAGTTCGGTGAGGCCATGGAGAAGGACTATCGGTTGGCCTCAAAGAAATTCTGGCAAACTGTCAGGTGCCTCAGGAGGGGGAAGCAGTGCCCTGCACACACTGTTTACAGTGGGAGTGGGAATCTGCTGACTTCGACTGGGGACGTCCTCGGACGGTGGAAGGAGTACTTCGTGGTTCTCCTCAACCCCACCGACATGTCTTCCATTGAGGAAGCAGAGGCCGAGGGCTCAGTTGTGGACTCGTCGATCCCCCAAGCTGAGATCACTGAGGTAGTTGAGAAGCTCCTCAGTGGCAAGGCACCGGGGGTGGATGAGATCTGCCCTGAGTACCTCAAGTCTCTGGATGTAGTGGGGCTGTCTTGGTTGACACACCTCTGCAACATCGCGTGGTGGCTGGGGACAGTGCCTCTGGACTGGCAGACGGGGGTGGTGGTCCCTCTGTTTAAGAAGGGGGACCGGAGGGTATATGCCAGGGTACTGGAGAGGAGAATTCGGCCGATAGTCGAACCTCGGATTCAGGATGAACAATGCGGGTTTCGTCCCGGTCGTGGAACACTGGACCATCTCTATACCCTCGCCAGGTTGCTGGTGGGTTCATGGGAGTTTGCCCAACCAGTCCACATGTGCTTTGTGGATCTGGAGAAGGCATTCGACTGTGTCCCTCGTGGTGACCTGTGGGGGGTGCTCTGGGAGTATGGGGTCCGGGGCCCTCTGCTAAGGGCTGTCCGGTCCCTATATGACCGGAGCAGGAGTTTGGTTCGCATTGCCGGCAGTAAGTCAGACTTGTTCCCGGTGCATGTTGGACTCCGGCAGGGCTGCCCTTTGTCACCGGTCCTGTTCGTTATCTATATGGACAGGATTTCTAGGCGCAGTCGGGGGCCGGAGGGAGTCCGGTTTGGGGACCACAGGATTTCGTCTCTGCTTTTTGCAGATGATGTTGTCCTGTTGGCTTCCTCAAATCAGGACCTTCAGCGTGCACTGGGACGGTTTTCAGCCGAGTGTGAAGCGGCAGGGATGAGAATTAGCACCTCCAAGTCCGAGGCCATGGTTCTCAACCGGAAAAGGGTGGCTTGCCTCCTTCAGGTTGGTGGAGATCTCCTGCCTCAAGTGGAGGAGTTTAGGTATCTTGGGGTCTTGTTCACGAGTGAGGGAAGGATGGAGCGGCAGATCGGTGTATCTTCTGCAGTGATGCGGTCGATATACCGGTCTGTTGTGGTGAAGAAAGAGCTGAGCCGCAAGGCAAAGCTCTCTATTTACCAGTCGATCTACGTTCCTACCCTCACCTATGGTCATGAGCTTTGGGACATGACCGAAACGACAATATCCCGGATACAGGCAGCCGAAATGAGTTTCCTCCGCAGGGTGGCTGTCGCTCCCTTAGAGATACATTAGGGTGAGGAGCTCGGTCACTCGGGAGGAGCTCAGAGTAGAGCCGCTGCTCCTCCACATCGAGAGGAGTCAGCTAAGGTGGCTCGGGCATCTGTTCCGGATGCCTCCTGGATGCCTCCCTGGGGAGGTGTGCAACCGGGAGGAGGCCCTGAGGAAGACCTAGGACACGCTGGAGGGACTATGTCTCTCGGCTGGCCTGGGAACGCCTCGGTATTCCCCCGGAAGAGCTGGAGGAAGTGTCTGGGGAGAGGGAAGTCTGGGCATCCCTGCTTAGACTGCTGCCCCCGCGACCCGGTCCCGGATAAGTAGAAAATGTATGGATGGATTCTTCTTCTTCTTCTTCTTCTTCTTCTTCTTCTTCTTCTTCTTCTTCTTCTTCTTCGTCTTCTTCTTCTTCTTATTATTATTATTATTATTATTGTTGGTATTATTATTATTATTATTATTATTATTATTATTATTATTATTGCGTGTGCATTTATTTGTCTGTTTGTTGTACATTAATTCATTTGTAGCCTCCCCAACATTTATTTTGTTTATATTGTTTACATTGTCTGTATGTTTATGATATTCACATCTTGTTTATCCATGCATTATGATAAAATAAAAGGAATAAAATGGACTTGATTTTCGAAAATATTTAATCAATATAACAATCTTATATAGCTGTCAAAAATTAGATAGCAATAAATGTTGTAATAATATATATAAATGCAAGGTTATCATCTTTGCTTCCTAAATGAATGAGTTTAAGACCGCTGTGTACTTCATCTTCTCAGTCCATAAATATTAACTTTCTTTTAAGTTTTATTTTTTAGGTTAAAGAGGTTACAGAAGATGAATGAATGTGTTGTATTCAATAGAGCAAATAAACACATTTGAAATGTGAAATAATGTCTTCAAATAACTTACTTTGTTTCTCTCTATTTCTAAGATACTACATGACAGGTGAACAAGGAATGTGACTAAAAAATAAACCTTCAGCCCTTACAGCTAAACAAGGACAGAACTATTGTAGCTGAAATAAATAGACCACATAAAATACATTTATGGCCAAGTTTATAACCAGCGTTACACAATTTTCCCACAAAGGTCATCGAAGACACCAGAAAATGGGCTAAAACTAAACATTTACAAAAAGAAGGTGCATGTCAGAAGATAAAATGACTAATTCAGTGAGTTCAATTAGTTAGCCTTTCCTCTGAGTACTAAAAACACAGATAAAGGTAAGAGATTCCAAATGGTTTTGATCTCCCATTGCTACCTGAATGACCCCGATTCACAGTTTAAAATATCACAGGCATTTCATCTAGCTTAAAACAACATAATTCATTTGCCATCTGAATTAAATGATTGTGGTATTGTGAATTTATTAATAAACCGCCTGAATGGTACAACTATCGTGCCTGTTTTTTATAACAACATCAAATAAGCAAATAAACCTTTCCACCTCAATTGCATGTCAACTCAAATCCCATTTCTGAGGGATAATTGATACTCCTTGATACTCCTATGTAATTCATCTTGGTAAATGAATCTGAGACTTTGATATTAATAGTCATTGTAGCATTGTAGGTGTATATTTTTTAAAGGTCGTGAATATGAACTCGTATTTTCATATTATAAATTCAGTTATGTGGCTTGCACCCATGACTTTATGAAGTTTGTGGAATATCATACTTAATACATGGCCTCTAGTATTTACTTTAAGAATTCTCTTGATATGATGTGATATTTTACGTCAAGATGTATTCATGTTGCCACACCACTGACTCCAGGATGTCTTTGTGCACCATTCCAAGCATGAAGTAAAGTGTAATATTATTAACTAATAATCTCCATGCTTGGGTGGCAGGGTGGGTGTTGCAAAAGACCTCACGGTTTCTGGTCTCCTGTTCCCAAAGATAGTCCGATTGCTTTGATAAAAAGTATTATTATACTGTGTACATGTACTAATGTACTAATATATTATACTGTGTACATGTAACATGTACATTCTACATTTTTTTCTTTTTCTCCCCTAAAATGATTCTAATTGTGTGTATATATATATATATATATATATATATATATATATATATATATATATATATATATATATATATATATATATATGATATTGGTATTGCTACTGAAATGATATCATGAGGCAGGAGGAAATAATTAATATATATATTATTTCCTCCTGCCTCATGATATCATTTCAGTAGTGACATTATAAGTCTAAATAATGCACAGATGTCTTATTCTGCACACATAGCCTTGACCTGAGGTAAGCATGCTGGTCCTGCATTTGTTACTTGACTGCTTAGTTGATAACTTTGTTTATTTCATTCTGAATCTGCAGGATAGATGTTGCAGACTCCAGTGGGGGGCACTGTTTTTCTATCACCTTAAACACACCTGCCTTGTTTATAGACTGAAACAGTATCTGGGGTGACAGTAAATCCATAATGCTTTTAAAATTCACTTGTAAAGAGGCCAGATTTAAATATGAGTTTATGATTAATTCATTTTAATTACTACCCCATTAAAAAGCAGCCTGTTAGATGATGCTGCAGCAGAGCAGATTCTGCATCTCTATAGTATGAGAATGATAAGCAGTTCTACCATACAGCAATGAGCTTGACCTGGCTGTCATTTATCTCTATCATGCTGCAGCTCTCTTTATAAACGCTTCGTTTGATTTCCGGTGTAAAGACCATACATGAAGCGATAATATGTCACCGAGTGGGTCTTTGAATATCTTTAGAACTTTATAACATGACACTATTTTCAAATTCACATCTTCCCCGTTTTATCTGTGAGTGGCAGGCAATACTGAGCATGACAGGACAGTTATAAAAGATTTTCTTGTAAAAGTGGAAATGATTCACTCTGCCAGGATAGCAAGCCTCCATTTTATTACAGAGCATCTGTGTTTTTTTCTGTAGGTTGGGACAGACAATTCTTTTTAACCACCACTCTAACAATGTTGGTAAATAATTAAATAACTTGGCATTCCCAAATTCAAACAATTAACTGGCCCAAAATCAAAAAAGCAATTTTATTACTCATAAAATTTCACAATTTGAATTTGTGTTCTTTCTGTCCCTTTTGTTCCTTCTGGTTAGAAAATCCTGTCAGAGTTTACAGAGTCCTGTAGTAGTGAAGCAGGTTATACAGTAAAACATCTACCTGGTTGTTAGAATTCAATATGATTCTATTTTATTTGTATAGCGCTTTTAACAGTGCACAATGTCTAAAAGCAGCTTTACAGAAATATAAAAATTCTGAATAAAAATGCCAAAGCTTAAAATCCCTGAGATGATATGAGGAAGAAACGGTGTGAAGAATCAGAATCGGAACCTATCCTCATCTGAGAGCCCAAAGAGAGTGTGATTATAAATAATGTCCTGTCTACAATTGTATATTTATAACACGTGTACCATTACAAATCTTTATTCTACAAAGACAAATATTATGTTTTAATTTTCAATATGAATTCATTTTAGTTACAGTTAGGCCTGTGCTGAAAATCAGTCCAAACATATGTAAGGAATAAAAATTGATAGGTCATGATTTTATAGAAGAATAATCAACATTCAGTAATCAAAAGGGTGATATGTTACCATGGAAGAAGTTGATTGTTTACTAATAGAAGCATGTCCTTTTGTGCATTTTTACATGACATTTATGACATTCAGCAGACACCATTATCCAGAGTGACTTACATTTATCTCGTTTGTACAGCTGAGCAACTGACCTTTGCTCAGGGATTCAAACCCACAACCTTCCAAGAGGTGGTCCAACACCATATGCACTGAGCTACTATTTCCCCCTTTATGCTACATTCACACATGCAGCAATTCCACTAGCTACCAGCTACCACTTCCACTACCACTAGCATTACACTTGACAAGAATTGTTTTCTTGCAGGGAGGTTTATCCTTTGTGTGTAAAATTCATCACTGTATATGTGCATCATATCAAGGGAGATAAAGGAGAAGCGGTGTGTGCTCTTTGCCTCGGATCACGTGCGCTCTACTGTCTTCATTCCCACTGGTAGCTGCTACAATATGTTGCACCACATTTGCGCAAAATTAAACTTTTCTTAATTTGTCACATCACTGAACATGTCCACATATAGTCAAAAATTAAAGCTCACCGGTCCATGTGTATTTGTGAGTCCTTGTATGTGTGAATGTAGCATTACACCCCAAAAGTTTCTCAATGCTACCAATTTTTATTTGTTAAAGAATAACACACTGTACTGTATGTTTTATTTTATTAAATGTTGTGCAAAGTCCCGGAAACAGGTTAGTTCCTTTTTTCACTTACTATACATTATAACAGCTGGTCATTCTTCACCAGCCTGTCGTTTACTCTTTCTTCAGTTTTAAGACATTTGAAGAAAAAACAAATGCAGCTTGATAACAAGACATTGCAAAGCTTTCCTTCATCCTGAAGAAAGGTTTCTTGTTACAGTTTTTCCCCTCACCTCAAATCCCTGACACTGAAGACTTTAAAAGGAGAGACATTTTTAATTTGTTTATGTAAAGTGTTAACCATTCTATTCCTTAAGAATTTGCATTGCAGTCAGAACTAACACTAGAACTGCTCTTATACGAAATCAAGCTCCTGACCAATCAGATATTCTGTTTAATTCTATTCTATTTTACCCTTTTTGTTGAACAACAACAGATAAGTTAGGGCTTACAAAATCACACTCTTTTACAATGTTTTATAACAATTTCCTGCATTTGACCTTTTTACATCCTTGAACCATGGCGCTTCAATAAAACTTGAGACTGAGCAGTAGCAGATCTGGCAACCAGGATGTCTGTACTTTCATTACAGAGATGCTTCCTGCAGTGAAGGAGAGTACCATCAAATAAGATATGCAGGAGGCTACAAGAGGAAATCTGACATTTTAGTGCTGAGTTTGCACATTTTCAGATCACTCAGCACTTACTATATGAAATAATGATAAGTAGCTGATGTGTATAACTTGACACCAGCGCCTTATTTGGAATGATCACATGCTTTATCTTCTAATCTTTTCTTAGCTGATCTAACTTCTAAAGAACTTTAAACAGTTTAATGATGATTTAACAAGGGAACAGCTTGTGGGATGGTAGATCATACAGTATTATGGTGACCTACTTTGTGTATATAGCATTGCCATGGCTAGCCTTCTATTGCATGGTGTTGTGTCTGGGTAACACTTTAGCCTTTCACAAACACAAAACACACCAATTAAAAAATATCCTTTGTAAAAGGAAGGAAAAAAAGGAAACCAAAAGTGTGCTTTTTTGATCATATGACCTTTCCCAACTCTTGTCATCAACTGCCTGCATTTGTAGCAGCCATATTATTTTGTATCGGCAAAATTGTCTAAAAAATGGCACCATCTTTTCATAGATTTCTTTTTGCAGATTTATAAAATAGCCTTGTTTATTCAAAGCAACATCATGCATCAGTGGCCTGACGATTCCATGTTTTCCTGCTTGTTAGTAATATGGTCCTTGACATATGAGTAAATCCACAATTATTGTACTCTCACTGCAAACCATGTTTTTGAGATGAACGATAACAAAAATTTCATAATAATATTTATTGATTCAGCTAATGGTAGTCAGATTTTCATGACAGAAATACATCTATGTTTACAGGTCTGTAGCTAATGAGTCTTAATATTGTATGTCCTAAAAGCATGGGTAGTATCACTGATTGTTCTTTCATATGATAGATACCTGTAGTACAATAGTGGATGCTTGGCTGTGCTGTAAAAACTGATTCCACTGTTTGTGGTGTCCTAAAGATAGAGCAACTCAGCTCATTGGACTTTACAGCCGAGGAGGGAAACTGTCTCTGCAATCAAGAAAAATCTGCAGCAATAGGGAAAGGCTTTGGGAAATGAAATGAAAAAGAGGCTGTCCTCTACCTTGTACCTCTACCACCAATCCCTGTCTGTCTGGAGAACACAGTCTGCTGGACAGTCTACAATAACTGTAGAAGGAGGGGCAAAATTCTCTGGATGCAAGGGCATCGTCAAGGTCAAGTGCATTAAGTGAGAAGATTTACTCTGTTTCACTCCTGAGAAAAAATACTTTTTTTTTTCTTCCACACGCATTAAAGCTGAAGTAGTGTTGTACCTAATGACAAAGCAGCTGTGACTCTTACTTTCTCACATTCTGCAGTACATTTTAACTATGTTTAAATAATGTCAGACTCTTTTAGAGCCTCTGCTTCATTTTATAATATAAAAACTGAACTGAAAATAAATTTTGTAAAACTTTTTTTTTCCTTTGATGGGAATTGTTGCTTATAAGTAACAAACCTCTACTAAAAGGATAATTAACACTAACCGGCTTTGTTCGTGCCAATGTTTCCATTTATATTATAAGTACTTTTTTAAAATATGTTTTTGTTTTTTTTAAATAAAATTATGCATCTTTAATTAAAGTTTTTTAATTACACACTGCTATTGCATGTTGTTGTCCCAAAGTTACGTATTCAGATATACTCCTCGCTCTAAAATATATTTAAAAATCTTAGCACAATAGCTTATTATACACCATGATAAGTAAAAAGGTGTGGCTAAATATTTTTAATCTATTATTTCATAAGGTATGCAGTAGTAGGGTAGATTTAAATCAAATATTTTATACATGACATGAGTTTCAGTCCCAGTCCCTTGTTTCAGCTGTTACAAAAAGGAAAACAAGCAAGAAGCACTATTGTTAGTGTTCATTAAGCTCATCTGCATCTTCCCTTCAATGGCGATCAATGCAAATTGATGCAGTTTAGTCACTGGTTGTTTTTTTTTACAAAAGCCCATCACTGCATAGCCCCGTCTGCTCCATTCAGCCACTCTGAATGCTGTTCAAGGAAAATAGATGCACTTCCTTTAGTGTTTCCTTCTTTTTATCCGTGGTCTCGCTTGTTACCAGACTGATCCTTTTTCCTCCATTCTTTTACTTTATCTTCTGTGTAAGTAGAGGTTGTTGTGAAGGCTGTGATTTTGAGCAAACTATTCATTTAGCCTTGATAAGGTGTAGAGGATTGTCATTTAGGTAATACAAACAAAATACCAGTTCTGGAATCATGTTTCAGGTAAAATGGTTCAAATAGAAGGATCTCGCTCTGTGTGTTTGCAGTCTGCTGCACAGGGTTTCTGCAGCGATGACGTGCTATCACTAAGCAGCTCTTTCTGGGGTTCAGCGAATATTTGGGTGGTTGCTAGGTGATGTTCCATGCCGTCTCCAAGAACTGGCTCTCAGACAGTCACGTCTTCTCTCTCTCTCTCCCTCTCCCCCTCTCTCTCTTGTTTCTTTTTTATCTTTGACGGTGTTTCTTAGAGGTCATCGACTTCATCTAATAAGCCAAGATTCTCTGCTTTCCCCAATTCGATCCTTGAGTAATGACTGCAAGGTAGAAATTGCTTTAACTATCATAACATGGGGATCAATGTGCATGGATTTTTCCATAGTGATCGAATGATTTGGTGGTGGTGGTAGGGTGGTGGTGGTAGGGTGGTGGTAGGATCTTATTAAGAGGTGAACCTCAAGTTCAACTGCTACCTCTTGAGCAAGGTGTTAAAATAATTTGCAAAATAATATTTAAAAAAAAAAAAAAGGAAAACTGATTCATTGCTGTTGGCTCTTGCTCATGACTCCTATTAGCAAGGTTAATTGTAAGAGGATTAGGACTGTACTGGCCTCAGGGGCTACTAGACTCTCTCTAAGAAGATATGGTCAGTAGCACAAGTGTAGTTATGACGGAGAATGTCATTTTCAATATATGCCTAAATACTTAGAGGCTAGTTTATTAGGTTAAACCAGCATATACATAGATTTTCACTAAACTATATTGTTTTATACTAAACTTATACTAAATACTATATATTTGACTAAAGAGTGTACAGTAATAGAAAGGAGATTATTTACAATTGCACTAGCCGGTGTCACACAGATGAGAAGAGGTTCTCTTTTGGATTTGGTTCCTCTAAGGTTTTCTTCCTAATCTTTTACATGCCTCCATTGGCTCTGGTTTGCTCACTGGAAATAAATATAAAAATAAGTATACTTTTGAAACTTTGAAAAATGTTCTTTATTCTAAACTGTTTCAATGTCTGCTTTGTGGCAATGAATGTGCTGTAGTAGCCCAGTGGGCATGGTGTTTTAGTGGGTGCCATGTTTGTCTTCCTGTGTCCCCAGGTACTCTGGTTTCCTCACACAGTCAAAAGATGTGTGTTGTAGGCTGATTGGTACCTCTCAGTGGTCTGTAGTATGAGTGTGTGCATGATTGTGCCCTGTAATAAGTTGGCTTACTGTTGTCTTACAGACTGTGCTCATGACCCTACATAGGATAAGTGGAACAGAAAATAGCTCAGCTTATCATCCAGAATTTACTCCATTCTTTAAATGAAATATAACTTCAGATATAGATATACAAATGATATATATATATATATATATATATTATATTTCATGTTTATATATATATATATAATATGTCATTCTACCAAAACTGTGCATAGCAACAGATGAGCTACAGACAGTAACTGAATACCTACACCTTATATATTCAGCCGTTAAATGCTTTTATTTGAATATATTTGCATTACTGTACCAACACAAAAAATATGTTTTAAACACTACTTTCTCACCAATGAATTTTAGTATTATAGAAAGGTTTATATGCCAGTACGCCCAGAGTCCGGATGACAAAAAAGGAGAGTTGGCCGAGGGGTTAGAACCATGATGAGCCAAATGAGACAATTTTGATATATTTTGGCCCTGAGATGGGATAGTTCTTTAACAGGAGAACATACAACAGCTGATAGTGAAAGCCATATTTATATTGTTTCTGTACCAAAAACAGAAGATTAAATATTGATATCATACAGTGCTATGCCCCAGGGAATGAAACCAAGGAGAAAAACAAACAGGTCCTAAACAGATTATATACCATTATCCAGAGCAGCTCAGGACATAACATAACTGTTATAACATCTAAGATTGACAGCAACAACAGAGGCTTTGAGAAGATCAAGAGGCCTAGAAAAGAGATGAACAACAACAAGGAGCGACTTGCAGACCTATGTGCCACCAGCAACCTGGTCATCAGAGGGATTTTCTTCTATCACAAAAGGATACACAAAGCCACTTTGGTATTACCAAACCTGCAGAAAGAAAACCAAATCAATCGCGTGTAAATCTAGAAGAGTTTCAGTAGATCTCTGTAAGTTGTGCACGTTCTGCAAGACACCAATGACACCAAGGATTACCATTTACTAGTTATCAGAATAAAAATCATGTTAAAGAGGAACTGGACTAAAGAAACACCAATGACAGTGATTTAACACAAAACTCCTAAAAGAAACCACCAAGATTGAAGAGTTTGAGATCACATTCTCCAACAGGTTCCTGCAAGGTTTGCAAAAAAGCCTATTGACTGCATGTGGCAAAAAAGTAAGGAGGTTATAACAGCAACTTGTAAGGATGTTCTGGGCCCCAAGAAGTACAACCATAAGTAGTGGGTCTCAGCAGACTCTGTAAAGATGATATAGGACTGGAAGAGGAAGAAGGCATCAATCAAGAACAGCTGCAGACGAGCAGGAAATTTAAAGGCCCAGGAGGAGTACATGGAAGCAAACAAGTGTGCAATGAGAAACATCAGGGCAGACAAGAGAAACTACCTGGAGGCACTGGCAGCAGACGCAGAGGAAGCAGCAGATCATGGGAACATGAGGGACCTGTATGTCACCATCAAGAAGCTGTCGGAAAAATATAGTATAGAGAGGCCCGTGAGAGACAAGGAGGGGAAGACAATACCTGGCAAGGATGGTCAAAAGGGCAGATGTGTGGAGGCAGCTAAGCAGCTAAGAACCGGAAAGGCTAGAGGATGTAGAGATTCTCTGACTCACCTGGATACAACTGGCAAGGTTGTCCCAGGATCAAAATACCTGGCGAGATCTTATTTCCTGATAAGAGCCACAGGCAATAATGATGATGATGGTGATGATGATGAAGGTGACAGTTGATAACAGATTATACCAGATTTTCCAAATGAACCAATCAGACACTGCACAACATGTACCTGAAACCTTTTTAAATTTACAGAATTTCTTTGCATGTGTTAAAAATACAGAAATGCTCCAAAAGATGCCATAAATATAAATTTGAATGCTAGCCTAAAAGAGAAATGTAGCTAATATAACAAAATGCATTGAGTTAATTGAAAGTTCAGAACTTCCATAAGGCCACTGTACACTAACAGCAATCACTTGAGTCCTGAGACGCTAATTAGTTTTGTCCTGTTGGTCCAACTGACAAGTAAAACGATTAGAGACACTGACCTAGATGAGTGGTCAAATGTATTAGTATATTTAATTTAAGACATATTTCATCAAGTGCAAATGAAATCGATAAATAGTAGTTGCTAACAGGCAACATGTAGATGTCTTTCACTGCATTAAAAATTCATTCATTCATTCATCTTCTACCGCTTATCCGAACTACCTCGGGTCACGGGGAGCCTGTGCCTATCTCAGGCGTCATCGGGCATCAAGGCAGGATACACCCTGGACGGAGTGCCAACCCATCACAGGGCACACACACACACACTCATTTACTCACACAATCACACACTACGGACAATTTTCCAGAGATGCCAATCAACCTACCATGCATGTCTTTGGACCGGGGGAGGAAACCGGAGTACCCGGAGGAAACCCCTGAGGCACGGGGAGAACATGCAAACTCCACACACACAAGGCGGAGGCGGGAATCGAACCCCCAACCCTGGAGGTGTGAGGCGAACATGCTAACCACTAAGCCACCGTGCCCCCTTGCATTAAAAATTAAAAAATTTAAAATTCCACACAACCAGGGATCAAAATGTTTTGTAATGTTTTCATAGATTTGCAAAGAGAAACCTACAAACAGCAATAATAAAACCTCAAGCTCGATAAATGTCCAAACAAAAACAAAAAGGACACCTGTAAGAAAGACACTACCTTATGATATATTGACTATTACGGGCAATAGAATGAACAAAGAGTGTTGAATAGCAGAGCTGGCTAACAGGTTTGTACTGCCTTGTGGGAAAACGATGACTTGCAGGAAATTATACTGCCTACAATTTCCTGTCACTGGTAGGCATGTCACAATCAGTCATTTAGTTTTGTTTTCTATTCTACTGTGTTGTATTCTATACAGTAGCTGCCTGTTTGTTCTCCATCCTTCAAACATTCATTCATTCATTCATTCATTCATTCATTCATTTATTCATTCATTCATGCATTCATCTGTTTATCCATACAGGGATTGGGACTTAGGAGATGTAAGAGCCATACCTTTTTTTCTGACAGTTTCTATATCTCACTTACAGTGTAGCCTCTTTTTAGTGTTGTGCACATTCTCTCCATCTACATATGGGTTTCCACAGGGTTCTCTGATTCCCCACCATCTCCCAAAACCATGCTTATTAGTAGATGTCTCCATTTAATTATCCCTAGTTTTCCTTGGATAGGCTCCAGATCCACAGCGATTCTGACCTGAATAAAGTAGTATGAAATTAAATAATGAAATATATGCCATTCTTACTGTCAGTGATTTAATGGACAAATGTTTTTCTCTGGTGAAGTGGTGTAAACAAAAGTAAAGCCTTTAAATTAGCCAAATGAACACAATTTAATTCACTGATCAAACGCATATACACAGCTGTTAATAATGTTCTGTTAATAACTGAAACTGTATTATCAGACTTATCCCTTGTAATAATTTACATTTTTATTCAATTACAGTACCACGGCTCAGCTGCATTTTCCATTTTTATTAAGAAAAGGTTTTGGCTTTTTTGAGCACCATCCCAATTTAACCCCTGCCTACAACCACCTGTCTATATGATTTATATAATGGTTTATGGTCCATGATTAGTCTTGTTTCTCATTTTCTCAAGCTTAATGCATGATTTGTCATTCTTCATTTCTCCCTAATATGCTTGTATAATCAGTTCCCACAGACTGTAATGTGCGGCAGTAAACAAACGCAGAATTACAAGCAAAATAACAATGAAGCCAACAAATAAACATACATAAATGAGAATAATTACTCAAGTCAGCACTACACGGTTGAGACTGCAGGGAATTTTTAAGAGAATGGGGAAATGTGTTCGTGTTAGAGAGAGTTAAGGTGCAAGTCTCTTTTTACACATTGGCTTATGTGACTCTCAGGGAGATGTGAAGTGAGGAGTGAATGTCGTGGTGTTGCATAAGAGGGAAGACAAACAGTGAAACTCAGCAATCCCTGCAGAGCGCAATAAAATAGAAAAGGGACAAGGTGACAGAGCTAACCATAGCAACTGGCATTAGTGTGGGCATGTATCAAACTGGCCTCGATTCATGCTGCACATGTGTGAGGGAGCAACACTACGTCTCCTTCGATGCATCGTTACAGATTGAAAACTCCCTTCAAGAAAATAATGAAACATCTACACACTTTCTCATGCAGAGATTTTTATGAGCCTCCTGTCATGGATAAAACATCAACCACAGGGTTTCATTCTCAGTGGGGCAGAACACACACACACACACTCACACGCACTCACACACACACAACATTAACTTTCAGCTCTAATCATAACCATTATGTATTGTACATACAGAGGAACATAGAGCTAGCTGTAGAATAACACTTTTCATTCTACCTGTCAGGCTCCTAACATTTTCATTCTATTCTTCATGAAAACAGCAAACCTAACAACTTCATTCTCTGCTGCCGGCATGTTGTGAGAAAGGATTTTTAGGTACATAAGGATTTTTGCTGTAATTATAAAGACGGCCCTGTGTATATATCCCAGGATTCACAATATGTTCATACTGAACATCTTTTCAACACACTTAACACAGTTGGCTGACTGCACGAGTCTTGCAGAAATCATGTGTTAGCCTTCAATCTTCCTGGTTAACAGCTGCTAGACTGAGATAATTGGCAGCTCACCAAATTAGAAAGTAACTGAAAAAACAAAACAAACAAAAAAAAATAAAAAGCAAATGTCACAGCACACATTTTAACCCATTCGCTTTCAGTTATGCCTTCATCAATGTCAGGTACACTGTGTGTGAGGTGGAAACACAGATGGGACATCAGTCCATTGCAATGGCTTTACTTTTAGATAAACTTAACATTTTATGCTTCTGTTGGATTAAAATATAGTCTCAGATTTACTTTTTTCTTACTTACTTTTTTTTCTTATTACTTCAGTATACTTCTCCTCTTTCTACTTTCTTTTCCAGTGAGGATAGGTGGGCACGATGACTGTCCGTCTCCTTAAGCTTCTCCAGCTGAGTCGATCTACTCCATACCAGAGACCAGGGCTCCAATGACATCAGTTAACAGCAGATGCCAAGGGAGTGTGAGACTGTGAACACACATGCACGCACACACGCTACATCCCATTAGTACCAAACTTAGCAATCTGTCTCTGATCACACGGATGAGAGACAGTGAGAGAGAGACGGAGTGAGAGAAGAGAGAGAAAGAGGGAGAAAGAAGCAGAGGGATGGCAGTCTCCGCTGCCCCCGGCGACTGCCTGTGTTTCTCTGCCAGTGCCAGGTGGTAGCCGTACACAGATGTCCGTTCAGTCGACTGGCAGCGGATTGACACGGAGGTCATTGCTTCTTAATTAAGATTTAAGTGAGAGTAAAAACATTTGCTTGCTCTGTAAGACATCCCAGAAAGTCCTGAGGTGCTTTTTAATGCACTTGCACTGCCTAGATATCCCAATACAGTAGAGCTCTGTCCTGCAATCTTATACTGTATTTGCCAGTAGAACATTATCAACAGTTCTGTGTTGGCACCAAAAAACCTCTGCCGAATGCATTTATCTCTGCTCTGCTGCTTTGCCTTATGCAAGAATGAGAAAATCTCATACTACCTTATGTAATTCAATTTACTGTACAACAACGACGCGAGAGAAGCTTTGAATTCATGGTCTAGTTTCTGCATCCTCTGCTGAATACTCAGGATCTGGGCTCTTCATTAACACAGATGAATTCCAGGACAATATGGTGGCACAGCAAATACTTTTAGCTGGCTCACTGCGGCAGGGTCAGAGGATCAGTACTGAGCTTCAGTTGCTGTCAGTGCTTGAATCTTGCAGCCAGTATTTCTGGCATATTCTCCAGATCCAGTATGACGTGATAAATCACGCATCACTTTTGCTCTGTGTACCTTTTAGCAAATTAGGAGTCAACATCCTTTTATGGTCCTAATCAAAGCTTATTTAAATAATTTTCTACCACAGCAATGTTGGATTCTTTAATATTCCCTGACTGCACATGATGATGTAGTTCCTCCCGCAAGCCAAATCACAGGTTTATATTATTTTGCTCATTCTATTGTTTCTATAGTAACCACTCATTCACTTGGACTTTATAGTAGATGCTCTGGTGAACATTTCTGAAAAGAGCCTTTTTAATGTATGAAAGAAAACATGCTTTGAGGTAAACAGGACAGAGGATTTTGCACTTTGTGATTTCTCAGTAACATGACAAGCTGCAAATTTTACTTTAAACAGAGAGAGAATAATAGTAGTTGGTGTAAAATCAAATGTTTATAACCAGTAAAATGTAAGAAACAAAAAACCTGATTTACGGATGTTCCACAACATTAAGTGTTACTATAACTGCGTAAAAAATTATGTTTTCTGTTTGATAATAAATAAAACATACAGTATATATAAATCTGTGCCCTGGTGCAAAATTAGTTTCCATAAAACTCCTGGAGAAAAAGCCCTTTTAGAAATGGTGTTTAAACACCTTAAAATGATATAGTATTATGGCTATTATGCCCTATAATTCTGCTGAATTTCATTTAACATTTCATTGATTCAACGTCACTATTTACTTTATCCTGATGGCAGTAAATCTAGAGCCAATCCCAGGAACACTGGGTGTGAGGTGAGGATATATCCGGACAGTCCATTGCAAGGCCCCATTCACACACATACCCATGCCTTTACACTTTTTATTTATTTTATTTATTTTTCCCCTGTAAAAACTCCACACAGAGAGTAACCCAAGCTCGGGATCAAACCAGAGACCCTGGAGGGGTGAAGCCAGACAATCTGCCACCATATCATGCTGCACTTCAAGCATTTCAATGAGGAGGAAAGTCAGATTTATCCAGGTTTATTCCTCCCCGATATCTTCCTCAAGAAATGCCAAGTGTGTTGAATAGACTACTAATTATACACTTTGCGCAGTTTCAATGCTTCAATCTTTCAATATTTTACACAATCTTATGTTATATGGTGGAATAAAGAAGTGTGAATGTTTTCAAAATGAGTAATATATTAGCACCAGTAATACATTTAGTTTAGTAGATTTCACAGATGGTCCTTTATTTAAAAAAAAAACTTATATGGTATAAGTTAATTATGACGATTTTGAGACTTTGACAGATGCAAATAAAGGTGGGGCAGTTTTAATGAAAGTTCAGCACACAATCCAAAACACAAGGCAACCTCGAGGTCAAGAACACAGGCACAGATCAGACGATCAGCAGACAGTACAAACTGAGGTAGATAACTAGGCACAAATGAGGTCGAACCAGGAAAACATAAGCAAAAGAACAAAGGTTTGGTGCTGCCTGAAATGAGTTAAATTGAGTGCAAACCTTACAAAGTGGTTGGGACAGAAAATGTCTTTTAAATAGGATCTATGAAAGTGTGAGTACGACTTAAAATAAGTGAGCGTGATCAAAAATTTAGTGAGTGTGAATGAGGAGGGGAACCGGGTTTTTAGGCCGAAGCGCAAGTTAGAGATCTCAGATTTTTGCTTTTGTTAGACCTGATATTTTGTTATACCTGACTGATGTATTAATATTGAAGAGGAAAAGAATTGACTGTGCTTTTCCCTTTCTGAATGTAATATATGTTTACTAATCATTTTATCAGGAACACCTTTAGATACTCCTGCTTCTGTATGAAATTATGAGCCAATCATGTGGCAGCAACGCAATGCCTAAAAATCACACAAACTAATTGGATGGATAGATAAGGATGTGGGTGGATGAATGGATGAATGGACAGCCCGAAATGTTTTCCAATCATCTGTGAACCTGAACTCTGTGTACTGTAAATTCCTGATCTTGGCTGAAGGGAGTGGAAACCTGTGTAGTCTTCTGCTGTAAGGTTTGATTTGTTTTGCATTCTGTGATGCTTTTCTGCTCATCGTGGGTGTAAAGAAAGGTTATTTGAGTTACTGTAACCTTCCTGTCAGTTTGATCCAGGCTCAAAACACCTGCTCACTGGATGCTTTTTACTTTCTGCACTATTCTGTGCAAACACCAGAGACTTGTGCATGAAAAGCCCAGCAGTTTCTGAAGGACTGAAAATGCAAGTCAACATTAACTGAAGCTCTTGATCTGTGCAGTGTGTTCTTAAAACCTATGTTCTAATAAGTTGTACTGTATTTCTATAAAGAAATTGCTAACCACAATAAAACATGATATTGAGGAGAATTTCTTGCATTTGCTTTTGTATAGTGATGGTGATCTACTTTAATGAAATGTTGAAGAATCATGCTGCTTGTCACCAAGCCAACAATCCAAATTTATTTCACCACAGGTTATGCTAACTATGACTTAGCACACAAACTCACATAGCACGCAATGCTATCTGCATCCTGCTGTCTAGACTGAAAGTGTTTTGACACCAGCGCCTGTCTTTGTCTGATGTTCATAGCGGTGACAGGTGTCATGGTGCAGTTCAGACGCAGCTTTGGAGACGCTGAGGCGGGGGCTGTCAGCTTAGCTTTATAATAAACAAAAGTGCTATCAACAAGGCATTAAAAGATTTCCCTTAGTTTTCCTGTAGCATGGGGAGTATTCTTCAGTTTCACGATTCTGTCAAACAGCCAAACATGGCCTCCTGTCGTGTGACAAGGGATTTTGTCCCATATGAGAATAGCAAGGTGTAAATCTGCTGTGTTCCATGTTATAAGAGATGGCTGCACTGTGTATTTGTTTGTGTGTGTGTGTGTGTGTGTTAGATGATCTGTAGGTGGGTTAAGGTGTGATTGTACAGCGATAGAGGTGTGAGAGTGAGTTCAGTATCATCTAGGTGTTGGAATCAAAATGAGAACAAGTGTTTTTTGTATGAAAGGAAAGCTGAATGCCTTCATAGAATTACAGCTACAACATGAGTCACAAGCTCAGATTAACAAATATTACACTGTTACAGCTTTCAACCACTCAATATACGTTTTCAGGCCTGTACCTGTGTATATATTTTTTTAATTATGACATCAGGTACATTTAAAACTCTAATATACAATAATGTTATTTAGGGTTTAATTAAAATATTACACAAATCATGACATTTACCTTTCAATGTACAAGATATATAATAAAGGTATAAGGTATAAAAGATGCACTTGAGTGTATATTCTCCAGAATGTGGCATGTTCATGGTCTGCTGCGTGTGGGCATCTAAGAGTCCGAATGTGTTGAAATGATCTTTTTAAAGACCCCATGGAGTGAAGCACGGAGAAAAAAAATCCCTTTAAGAAACTTCAAAGCACCTTTTCACTGGTCACTTAACGAGATTGACATCAAACACAGATTCGGTCAGAGATAGGAAGAAGTGTGAGAGAGAGAGGAGTGAAAAATAAGTATGTCTTCACCGGCTATCCAAATTCATTTCACCCAATGCACAGCTTAAATGAAACTCTGTGGGAGTTTTGATGCAATTCGTGTGCAAATCTGAATACAGAAGTATCATGTTGCTCAGGCTTTCATTGAGAAATCATGCCTATAACTGATTTATTACTTTCAGTATGTTCTTGCATTTACATTTAGCAGATGTTACACTGGTCAAGTAGCTAAAGGTGACACAATAGCCAGTAATAAAAATAAAAGGGTTTGGACAAAGTGTTACTATTTAGCTTACAAACACTAGTAAAGAAACACAGACAATCAAGGTACCATACAAATGACATCCTTAACACTAGCATGTTCATCTACTATGTCTACTTATTTATGACTGTTCTGCTGACTGTTCTGGTCAAAACCAGTCAGCTTCAACAGGGTCCCAGTTCAGGGTCGTTTTGTTTTCAGTCACTGTTGAAGCAGAGCTCAGGCAGACGCACACATCCACTGAGACCAAAGCTCTAGTCCCGGCTCTGCCTCAGGCAGATGTTTAGATTGCTTTAACAGATTTACTGCACCTGCTGCCACCTAAATCAGTTCATATAAAGATGAAAGCAGTCAGTACACGCGCCAACTCTGTTAAAGTTTGCCTGCATTACATGGAAGTAAACTCAAGATGATGGATAACCAATGTTTTTGCCGTTTCAGTTTGCATGAGTGGTTCAATATTATTTTATGCCTTATTTTGTGTTGTAGACTTCATACAGGATCACGAACAAAAGCATAGAAAGAAGAACTTCAGATAATTACAGAGGCAGAAGTTGCAGACTTATTTCTAAACATGCAGCCTACTGTAAGAACAGGGCTATGGATGGCAACAAAACAAACAAAATACAACAGAAGCTTGAGAACGATACACTGAAACATAGGACCCAAAATAGAGATGCTCATCAGGGTGAAACAGGTCACAGGTGAGTATAATTGGGACATGTTATGGGAGTATTATGATCAGGTGACTTGCCGGGGCTTAATTCCACTTGACTACAAACTGTTGTAGAAATAACGTTATTCACATTGACATCATTTCCTGTCCAGTGTCACCCAAATGAGAATGAGGTTCCCTTCTGAGGCTGGTTTCTCTCATGGTTTCTTCCTCATATTGTCTCAGGGAGTTTTTCCTCACAATCGTCACCAAGGTTTGCTCATTAAGGATAAATATTAGAGATAAATAGTAACTTAATTTTATACTTTAAACTTAATTTTTTTACTCTGATTCTATACGTATGTAAAGCTTCTTTGAGACTATTTAAATTTTTAAAAGCGCTGTACAAATAAAATGAATTGAGGGCAGGACACTACATGTAGGACAACAATTATGGTCACTGTCAGTGTTATTATTATTTATTTTTTTAATAAATTGAGTTAACGTGTTTAACATAAGTGTAGTAATAAAACATAACTAAACAAAAATCTTCTTTTTTCCACTGTTTTTCTCCCATTGTAAGGTATGTGAATATATGCCGTTGATGGCAGGGTAGAAGCGAATTAGACCCAAATGCAGGATTCAAGTGCGTACACCGTTTTACTAAAAGAAATGAGAAACAAAACAAAACTTACATTTAACATAATACCTAAACATGAAAACCATAGGTAATAAACAAAACAACCTGGACATGACAACATTTTACGGCGCACTCATGACAACGTTAACACATACGACAATTACTCAAAAACAAGAGAACAAGACAAGCAAATACAAGGCAACAAATCAAGATAAACATGGAACAGGTGAGATGGTGGGAACATAGGACATGTAAGGGCATTGCACGGTCCACATAGAAACAATAAAGTAGTAGCTCCTGACACCCATTTATGACCACTACATTTATATTTACATCATTTGGCAGAGGCCCTTATCCAGAGCAATGTACAAAAGTGCTTTTAAGTCTCTATCATTGAATACATGAACTCTGGTTCACTAGGTTACAGACTTCAGATACTATGAGACAAAATCACAAGTTGTTTTTTTTTTTTTTTTTTACAAATGTACACACATACAACAAACAGGGAAGAAGTTCATTCCACCACCTTGGTGCCAGAACAGAGAGTCTTGTAATATACTCACCTCTTACCCTGAGAGATGGTGGAACCAGTCGAGCAGTGCTGGTAGATCTGAGGGTGCGAGGTGCAGTGCAAGGAATGATGAGAGCTTTGAGGTAAGAGGGAGCTGGTCCGTTTTTGGCTTTGTAGGCCAGCATCAGTGTTTTGAATTTGATGCGTGCAGCTACCAGAAGCCAGTGGAGGGATCACAGCAGCGGGGTGGTATGTGAGACCTTAGGCAGGTTGAAAACAAATGCAGCTGCATTTTGGGTCATTTGCAGAGGACAAATTGCGTTCATGGGTAGACCTGCCAGCAGTGTGTTGCAGTAATCCAGTCTTGAAATGATAGGAGACTGAACAAGTACCTGAGCGGCCTGTGTGGACCACTACGTTATCTGAAGGGTCTATAAAGAAGAACAAATATAAAAGATTTTCTGAAATCTATGTCAATGTACTGTATGTGTCAATGTAATATACATGTTAGTTTCATTTACAAACATTATAAACTAGAGAAAAACTTGTTAGTCCACATTTTTGCATTTTATAATGCAAAAATTCATCTTTTTCTATATCAACTGAAGTTTATGTTAATTCCTATCCTGTAAGGATTCATTCATTCATTCATTCATCTTCTACCGCTTATCCGAACTACCTCGGGTCACGGGGAGCCTGTGCCTATCTCAGGCGTCATCGGGCATCAAGGCAGGATACACCCTGGACGGAGTGCCAACCCATCGCAGGGCACTATTACAGAGAAAGCCCAAAAATATTTACTATTTTTAAAAATAGTTTTCTTGATTAAACAATTTTAAAATGATATTTCAAAAGACTAGAGTACAATTCTGTCTCTTGAGCATGTATTCACAGTGAAATATTTACATTTAAATAACACGGAAAATTTGGATTGTTGTGTTATTAAGGATTCAGATTTATACAATTTATATTTATATAATTTTTAGCCACAGCCTTACTTGGAAATAGTACTTTACAAATAATTCCAATAAAATAAATAAATAAATAAATAAACAAGCAAGCAAATAAATAAATAAATGTATCGTACAACTAGTAAAGATTGATTGTGGTATTTACTGTGATATAAAATGTCCATGTGTAGTATAGTGTTTTGCATTAACTGACTCATTAAAGGAAAAAAAAATGGACTAGATCCATGGTGTTATTTTAAACAAAGGCTTCTATAAATAAAAGCAGAGGTTATGGTATACTATTTATAATCAGTCTCATTCCACTTCTTTCTCTTCTTCTCTTTCTCTCTCTCACCGTAGCTGTCAGTCAGGTTAATGAAGACTAAAATAGAATCACAGAGCGAACAAAAAAGTCATCCAGGTTAGATGGGCTATAGAAAACATCTGCTTGTGTGCTATGTATGTTTCATGAGTCTCTTTGATAAATAGTCTACATGATTACTTGATTATTCTAGGCTGAAATTAATCATTTCAATCTATTCATATAATTGATGTTGCTGAATTGATAACAGTGTTGCTGAACTATAGAAGGAACAATATCTGTCTTTGTCTTTGATTTGGTGAGGTGATCATCATTTCTAAATAAATTGAATTGAATTAAATTTGCATTTAAAATGAATGTTTCCTGCCCTGATTATTAATTAGTCCTAAATAGCTGTCAATTTCAAACGGTATCCTATTATTCAGCAATATAGTACAATAGATGGAAGGAAATGTTTTTTCCCTTAAAATATTTGGTCCCTTGAGGATTCCCAATAAATATTCAATAAGTGCAATCATTTTTTCAGTCTCAAGTGCCGTTTGAGTCTCAAGGCTTCTTCCTGTGTTATGGATTCTTTCTGTTCTATGGACAGTAGACTTTTAAGGAAGTTAAAATGTTCTCACTGTTCTAGTTAGCACTTTGCCCTGGTCATAGTTCAGCAAGAACATCCTAGGAATACTGGGTCTGAGGTGGGAATACACAATGGATGGAATAACAGTTTGTTAAATGGCACCATGCACACACACATTCATTCCTAGGGCCAATTTAGTGTGCCTATTCCACTTACTGGTCAGATTTTGGAATATGGAAGGAAATTGGTGGAAACTTAAACACACACACACACACACTAATCTGAGATCTCTAAATGTCTAGTCTAATTGGGGACTGTACAGCTGTGGCAGGAAAGCTACCTGCTGAAAAGGCACCTTGCCACATTAATTTAATTGCAACTGCACAAAAAGTTGCATCTTTATCCAGTGTGTCAGGTCAGTCAGGAATTCAGGCCACAAATGACTGTCACCAAATTGCAATGTTTTATGCCAGCATGCCTGTAACTAGCTACATAGCATGTCCAGTTGTCAAATTCAATATGGAAACAGCGATGTCCTGATAATGGAGTGACAGAATGTTGCCTGCACACTTATACAGAAAACCTTGAACTAGTAATGATTAGTTCCCAAATGTCTTCGGAATAGCTAATAAAGACACTTCAGGTTTGTTTAATTATTACACTGAAACATTTAATTGTTAGCTCTTAAACAATGCAACTCCTTCAACTTCTTGAGAATTATGCAACGCACAGATCTGCTATGATATATAAAGGTTTGAGTTTATGCCACGGCATATTATATATATATATATAAATGTGCAACTAGGCTATAAATTGTAAACTACTTGTAACGTTGCAGGTCGAGACAGTTTGCTAGCTGCAGTAACATTATCTAATCTCAGTAACCTCAGCAGATGTACCCTGTGTTAGCTGTGGGCTACATTGCAATTTTAATGTATGCTTTTTCCTGTGTCAGTGTGGAGAAGCAGAGAAAGGAAGGATGAGCAGACACCAGCTGCTAACTCACATCTGAGTGTGTGCTGGTAAAATGGAAACAGTTTCTGGATGGTCGCTGTGAATGCTACACTATAAGCAAGTTGTGACTTACAAAGATTAGTTGATTAATAAGGAAAATGGGAAATAACTTACCAGGTGAAGTTGATCTACCAGATTGATGAGCTCAGTTTTTTTTTTCAATATGTATGACTTCTAACTAGTTTGTACAAATCAGACAAAAGTATGTCTTCACAGCAAAAGAGAGAAAATTGTAAACCAAAATACAGTTCAATACAGAGATCACACTGAAAATCTAAGATCGTTAAAAAAAATCTTGAATTTGTGAAAATCAGAAAATCATTAAAAATATGAAAATAAACAGAAGGTGTTATGGTAGACAGAGGGAGAAGACAAAGGAGTAACAACCAGATGTATTTATTATAACACACAACATAAACCAGGGAGATCGTATGAACGATAGCAGGGATGCAGATAATGGTGCAGGTGAGAGACGCAACTCCAACACACAAACACAAATGACAGTCACAGATAGCAGATGAGATTTTTCCTGAACTTGACTGATGACAGGACGAAGACGTGACGGTGAACAGGTGACGGTAACAGGTGACGGTAATTAGTAGTCAGGTGAAGCGGAGAGTTGCGAGAGAGTGAGTGTGGAGCCTGGCGAATCCTTAACAATACTGTACAATATATCTTCTGGGATACCGAAGGATCTGAACACATGTTGGAAGAGCAACTCTGCACTTTCCATTGCAGTGGGTAAACCCTTGAGGGGATGAGTCGAATTGACTTAGAGAACCGGTCGACAATGACCTTGGAAAGCTGGGAGGTCTGTGGCAAAGTCTACTCCTAGATGTGACCAGGGACGGTGTGGAATGGGAAGTGGACAGAGTTTACCGGTGGGAAGATGGCATCTCTTGGAGATGGCACAATCCTTACACCCACTCACGAACCTTCTGATGTCCTGGGCCATATTATGCCATCAGAAGCGATGCTTCAGCAGTGAGAGGGTTTGATGTATACCGGGGTGACCAGTGCCAGTAGACGTATGCGCCTTATACTGTAGATGAGAGGATTTCAGTGGTGCTGAGGGACATTTTGTGTTTACGGAATCGTGTCCTCCATACTCCAATCAGTTGGGCAAACCACCAATCTTTCTGGGAGGATGGTGTCAGGGATAGTGTTGTCTTCATCCAGGGAAAGAGTCGGGAAAGAGCATCTGCTTTGCAGTTTTTATTTCCTGGGCGATAAGTGATGGTGAAATCAAATATGGTGAAGAAGAGCACCCATCGAGCTTGTCGGGTCTCTTAGCTTCATGCAGATATTGTAGATTTTTGTGATCTGTCACTACCATGAAGGGATGTCTTGCATCCTCTAGCCAATATCTCCACTCTTCAAGGGCCAACTTGATGGCGAGTAACTCCCGGTTTCCTATGTCATAGTTGGCTTCCGCCAGGCTGAATTTATGGGAATAGAAGGCACATGGATGAAGAACTGGAGGCTTCCCCTGCTGCTGTGACAGGACGGCTCTCTTGGGACAGAACACATCTTGAAAGTCTGTGTATTCCTCAGTTATGGTGATTGACATATCTGCGGTTGGGCTTTATATACAGGAACATACAGGCATGGGTGAAGAAGGACGCTGGCAAGGAATGAGTAGTTGTGCAAAACAGGATTGGAAACAGTGATGACTCCATCTTCTGACCTCACCCGTATCCCAACAGAGCTCCGGATGATGTTGCACTAACCACGGTCGCCCTAGATCAGGGGTCGGCAACTCCGGAGCCATAAGTGGCTCTTTCATCCCTCTGCTGCGGCTCCCTGTAGATTTGGAAATATTTAATTTAAATGTATTTTATTTTAGTTAGTTAGTTCTTTAAAAAATGTAATTCTTATGATGCTCTTGTAACATTAAAATAAACTGTGTTTCATTTTTTTGTCGCTCAAAATATGCGTCATAACTGCCGACTTGCGAAATCCGACACACAGAAGCATTTGTGGGTTGCTGCAGCCGGCAAGTTAAAATTTTGATGTCATGAATACGAAGAGGACTCAATTAGACATTGATCATTTTATTTGAAAGTAACCTTCAACCCAGCGTCTTTTTTGTTAAGGTTAGTTCAAACTGTTCAAAATATGCCTGTTTGCTTGCAGAAATAAAATTTTGTTTACTCGGTAGCAGTTCATTGATTTCATAAATGCAACACACTACAGTTTTTTCTATACTTTCCATAAAGGTAGAAAACGATATATATGCAGTGTTATCTTCATTTTAGATGTCAAAAGGGTTTTGTGGCTCCCTGTGTTTTTTTTTTTCTGTAGGAAACGGGTACAAATGGCTCTTTGAGTGT